>NW_022168364.1:0-9341 GCF_008728515.1 Papio anubis
CCCTTTGAAGACTATAGGGCCAAAGGAAATATCCTCCGATAACAAAGAGAAAGAAGCTTTCTGAGAAACTTCTTTGTGTTCTGTGAAATCATCTCATAGAGTTATATCTTTCCCCTCAAGAAGCCTTTCGCTGAGCCTGTTCTTGTGGAATTCGCAAAGTGATATTTCGATGCCCATAAAAGGCTACGGTGAAAAAGGAAATATCTTCAGATGAAATCTGGAAAGAAGCTTTCTGAGAAATTGTTTAGTGTTCTGTTAATTCATCTCACAGAGTTACCGCTTTCCCCTCAAGAATCCGATTGCTAAGCCTGTTCTTCTGGAATTTTTAAAGTGATATTTGGAAGCCCATAGAGGGCTATGGTGAAAAAGAAAATATCCGCATGGAAAAACTGGAAAGAAACTCTCTGAGAAACTTCTTTGTGATGAGTGACTTCCACTCACAGGGTTGCATCTGTATTTCGTGGATGTGTTTGCTTGCCTTATTTCTGTGGAATCTGAGAACTGATATTACGGATCCCTTTAAAGAATATAGGGCCAAAGGAAATATCCTCCGATCACAAAGAAAAGAAGCTTTCTGAGAAACTTCTTTCTCTTCTAGAAATCATCTCAGAGAGTTACACCTGTCCCCTCAAGAAGCCTTTTGCTAAGCCAGTTCTTCTGGAATTTGCAAAGTAATATTTCAATGCCCATAGAACTCTATGGTGAAAAAGGAAATATCCTCAGATGAAATCTGCAGAGAAGCTTTTTGAGACACTGCTTAGTGTTCTGTTAATACATCTCACAGAGTTACAGCTTTCCCCTCAAGACGCCGTTCGCTAAGCCTGTTCTTGTGGAATTTGCAAAGTGATATTTGGAATCCCTTAGAGGGCTACGGTGAAAAAGAAAATATCCGCAGTGAAAAACTGGAAAGAAGCTTTCTGAGAAACTACTTTGTGATGTGTGACTTCCACTCACAGAGTTACATCTCTTTTTCGTGGATCTCTTCGCTTGCCTTATTTCTGTGGAATCTGGGAACTGATATTTCGGATCACTTTGAAAAATATAGGGCCAAAGGAAATATCCTCCGATCACAAAAAGAAAGAAGCTTTCTGAGAAACTTCTTTGTGTTCTGTGAAATCATCTCACAGAGTTACAGCTTTCCCCTCAAGAGGCCTTTCGCTAAGCCTGTTTTTCAGCAATTTGCAAAGTGATATTTCGATGCCCATAGAGCACTATGGTGAAAAAGGAAATATCCTTAGATGAAATCTGCAAAGAAGCTTTCTGAGAAACTGGTTAGTGTTCCGTTAATTCATCTCACAGAGAAACAGCTGTCCCCTCAAGAAGCCGTTCGCTAAGCCTGTTCTTGTGGAATTTGCAAAGTGATATTTGGAATCCCATAGGGGGCTATGGAGAAAAAGAAAATATCCTCAGAGAAAAACTGGAAGGAAGCTTTCTGAGAAACTTCTTTGTGATGTGTGACTTCCATTCACCGAGTTACATCTCTTTTTCGTGTGTCTCTTTGCTTGCCTTATATCTGTGGAATCTGAGAATTCATATTTCGGATCCCTGTGAAGACTATGGGGATAAAGGAATTATCCTCCGTTCACAAAGAGAAGGAAGGTTTTTGAGAAACTTCTCTGTGTTCTGTGAAATCATCTCACAGAGTTACAGCTTTCCCCTCAAGAAGCCTTTCGCTAAGCCTGTTCCTGTGGAATGTGCAAAGTGATATTTCGATTCCCATAGAGGGCTATGGTGAGAAAGGAAATATCTTCAGATGAAATCTGGAAAGAAGCTTTCTGAAAAACTGCTTAGTGTTCTGTTAATTCATCTCACAGAGTTACAGCTTTCCCCTCAAGAAGCCGTTCGCTAAGCCTCTTCTTGTGGAATTTGCAAAGTGATATTTGGAAGCCCATACAGGGCTATGGTTAAAAAGAAAATATCCTCAGAGAAAAACTGGAAAGAAGCTTTCATAGAAACTGGTTTGTGATGTGTGACTTCCACTCACAGAGTTATATCTGCATTTCGTGGATCTGTTTGCTAGCCTTATTTCTGTGGAATTTGAGAACTCATATTTCTGATCCCTTTGAAGACTATACGGCCAAATGAAATATCCTCCGATCACAAAGAGACAAAAGCTTTCTGAGGAAATTCTTTGTGTTCTGTTAAATCATCTCACAGAGTTACAGCTTTCCCCTCGAGAACTTTAGGGTAAAGCCTCTTCTTCTGGAATTTGCAAGGTGATATTTGATGCCCTTGAGCTCTATGGTGAAAATCGAAATATCCTCAGTAAATCTGCAAGAAGCTTTTGAGAAACTGCTTAGTGTTCTGTTAATTCATTTTAAAGAGAGTTACAGCTTTTCCTCAAGCCGTTAGCTAAGCCTGTTCTTATGGAGATTTACAAAGTGATATTTGGAAGCCCATAAGGGCTATGGTGAAAAGAAAATATCACAGAAACAAACTGGAAAGAAGTTTCTGAAATTGCTTTGTGATGTGTGACACTCACAGATTTACAGCTGTATTTAGATTGCATCTGTTTGCCTTGCTTATTTCTGTGGAATCTGAGAACCTGATATTTGGATCCCTTGGAAGACTACAGGGCCAGCAGAATATATCCAATAACAAAAGTAAACTTTCTGAGAAACTGCTTTGTGTTCTGTGAAATCATCTCACAGAGTTATATCTTTCCCTAGAAAGCCTTTTAGCTAAGCCTGTGCCATGTAATTTGCAAAGTGATATTTGATGCCCTTGAAAGGATACAGAAAAGGAAATATCCTCATATGAAATCTGGAAAGAATCTTTCTGAAAAGAGCACTGTGTTTCTGTTGAATTCATCTCACAGAGTTACAAATTTCCCATGAGAAGCCGTTCAAAGCTATTCTTGTGGAATTTGCAAAGTGATATTTGGAATCCCCTAAGGGAGCTATGGTGAAAAGAAAAATATCCTCAGGCAAAACTGCAAAGCTTTCTGAGAAACTGCTTTGTGATGTGTGACTTCCACTCACAGAGTTAAAGTCTGTATTTCATGGATCTCTTTGCTGGTCTTATTTCTGTAGAGATCTGAGACTGATATTTGGATCCCTTTGAAGACTATAGAGGGCCAAAGGAAATATCCTCCGATCACAAAGAGAAAAGAAGCTTTCTGAGAAACTATGCTGTGTTCTGTGAAATCATCTCACAGAGTTATTACAGCTTTGCCTTCAAAGAAGCCTTTCGCTCAGCCTTTCTTGTGGAACATGCAAAGTGATATTCGATATCCTTAGGGGCTACGTTTAAAGGAAGTATCCTCAGATGAAATCTGGAAAAGCTTTCGAGAAATTGTAGTGTTCTGTTGTTCATCTCACAGGTTTACAGCTTTGCCCTCAATTAGCCGATGCAGCTAACCCTGTTCTTGTGGAATTTGCAAAGTGAAATTTGGTAGCTCATGGGGCTATGGTGAAAAAGAACATATCCTGAGAGAAAAACTGAAAGAGCCCAGCTACGGCACTTGTGATGTGACTTCCACTCACAGGAGTTATATCTGTATTTCGTGGATCTGTTTGCTAGCCTTATTTCTGTGGAATCTGAGAACCGATATTTGGGATCCCTTTGAAGACTATAGGGCTAAAGTATCCTCCGATCACAAAGAGAAAGAAGCTTTCTGAGAAACTTCTTTGTATTCTGTGAAATCATCTCACATAGTTACAGCACCCTTCAAAGAGCGCGGCTAAGACATTTCTTGTAAAGGAATTTGCAAGGGATATCTGAAACCCATAGAGACTATGGTGAAAAAGGAAATATAGGTGAGATGGGAGAACATGAAGAAACTGCTATGTGTTCTGTTAATTCATCTCACCCAGGAGTTACAGCTTCCGGCCTCAAGAAGCCGTTAGCTAAGCCTGTTCTTCTAGGTGCAGAAGTGATATTTACCGATGCCCTTAGAGCTCTATGGTGAAAAGAAATATCTCAGATGAAATCTGCAAAGAAGCTTTTGAGAAACTGCCCGGAAGTGTTCTGTTAATTCATCTAGCAGAGTTACAGCTTTCCCCTCAAGCCGTTAAGCTAAGCCAGTTCTTGTGGGTGCAAAGTGATATTTGGAAGCCATAGGGGCTATGGTGAAAAGTATATATGAAGAAAACTGGAAAAGAAGCTTTCTGAGAAACTCACTTTTGTGATGTGTGACTTCCTCCACAGAGTTACATCTATTCGTGGATCTCTTTGCTAGCCTTATTTCTGTGGAATCTGAGAACTCATATTTCAGATCCTTTGAGAGCTATCTGACCCAAAGGAAATATCCTCAGTTCACAAGGAGAAAAGTGCTTTCCTGAGAAACTTCTTTGTGTTCTGTGAAATCATCTCACAGAGTTACAGCTTTGCCTTCAAAACCTTTAAGCTCAGCCTAGCCAGTAAGGAATATGCAAAGTGATATTTGGTATCCTTAGGGGATACATTGAAAAAGGAAGTATACTCCAGGTGAAATCGGAAGAAGCAGAAACTGCTTAGTGTTCTGTTAATTCATCTCAGGAGAGTTACAGCTTTCCCCTGAAGAAGCAGACCATGCAGCCTGTTCTTATCCGAATTTGCAAAGTGATATTTGGAGCCCATAGGGGGCAATGGTGAAAAATAAAATATCCTCAGAGAAAAACTTGAAAGAAGATTTCTGAGAAACTGCTTTGTGATGTGTGACTTCCCCTCACAGAGTTACATCTGTATTTCGTGCATCACTTTGCTAGCCTTATTTCTGTGGAATCTGAGAACTCATAATTCGGATCCCTTTGAAGACTATAGGGCCTAAGGAAATATCCTCCGATCTTACAGGGAAAGAAGCTTTCTGAGAAACTACTCTGTGTTCTGTGAAATCATCTCACAGAGTTACAGCTTTACCCTCAAGAAGCCTTTCACTCAGTCTTTTCTTTTGAAATGTGCAAAGTGATATTTCGATATCCTTAGAGGGCTATGGTGAAAAAGGAAATATCCTCAGATGAAATCTGGAAAGAAGCTTTCTGAGAAACTCCCTAGTGTTCTGTTAATTCATCTCACAGAGTTACAGCTTTCCCCTCAAGAAGCCGTTTGCTAAGCCTCTTCTTGTGGAATTTGCAAAGTGATATTTAGAAGCCCATAGAGAGCAATGTTGAAAAAGAAAGAATCCGCAGAGAAAAAATAGAAAGAATCTTTCTGAGAAACTTCTTTGTGATGTGTGACTTCCACTCTTATAGTTACATCTCTTTTTCGTGGATCTCTTTGCTAGCCTTATTTCTGTGGAATCTGAGAACAGATATTTCGGATCCCTTTGAAGACTATAGGGTCTAAGGAAATATCCTCCAATCACAAAGAGAAAGAAGCTTTCTGAGAAACTTCTTTTTGTTCTGTGAAATCATCTCACAGAGTTACACCTTTCCCCTCTAGAAGCCTTTCGCTAAGCCTGTTCTTGTGGAAATTGCAAAGTGATATTTTGATGCCCATAAGGGGTTACGGTGAAAAAGAAAATATCGTCAGATGAAATCTGGAAAGAAGCTTTCTGAGAAACTGCTTAGTGTTCTGTTAATTCATCTCACAGAGTTACAGCTTTCCCCTCAAGAAGCCGTTCACTAAATCTGTTCTTGTGGAATTTGAAAAGTGATATTTGGAAGCCCATGGAGGGGTATGGTGAAAAAGGAAATATCCTCTCAGAAAACGTGGAAAGAAGCTTTCTGAGAAACTACTTTGTGATTTGTGACTTCCACTCACAGAGTTAACTCTGTATTTCGTGGATCTGTTGGCTAGCCTTATTTCTCTGGAATCTAAGAAGTGTATTTGGGACCCCTTTGAAGGCTATAGGGTCAAAGGAAATATCCTCTGATCACAAAGAGAAACAAGATTTCTGAGAAACTTCTCTGTGTTCTGTGAAATCATCTCACAGAGTTACAGCTTTCCTCTCAAGTAGCCTTTCACTAAGCCTGTTCTTGTGTAATTTGCAAAGTGATATTTCGATTCCTATAGAGGGCAACGGTGAAAAAGGGAATATCCTCAGATGAAATCTGAAAAGAGGTTTTCTGAGAAACTGTTTAGTGTTCTGTTAATTCATCTCATAGAGTTACAGCTTTCCCCTCAAGAAGCCATTCTTTAAACGTGTTCTTGTGGTATTTGCCAAGTGATATTTGGAAGCCCATAGAGTACCATGGTGATAAAGAAAATATCTGCAGAGAAAAACTAGAAAGAAGATTTCGGAGAAACTGCTTTGTGATGTGTGACTTCCACTCACAGAGGTACATCTCTATTTGGTGGATCTGTTTGCTAGCCTTATTTCTGTGGCATCTGAGGACTCGTATTTCGGATGCCATTGAAAACTTTAGGGACAAAGGAAATATCCTCTGATCACAAAGAGAAAGAAGCTTTCTGACAATCTTCTTTGTGTTCTGCTAAATCATCTCACAGAGTTACAGCTTTCCGCTCCAGAAGCCTTTCGCTAAGCCAGTTATTCTGGAATTTACAAAGTGATATTTCGATGACCATAGAGTTATACGGTTAAAAAGGAAATATCCTCAGATGAAATCTGCAAAGAAGCTTTCTGAGAAACTGTTAGTGTTCTGTTAATTCATCTTACAGAGTTGCAGCTTTACCCTCAAGAATCCATTTGCTAAGCGTGTTCTTCTGCAATTTTCAAAGTGATATTTGGAAGCCCATAGAGGGCTAGGGTGAAAAAGAAAATAATCTCAGAGAAAAACTTGAAAGAAGCTTTCTGAGAAACTGCTTTGTGATGGGTGACTGCCACACACAGAGTTACATCTGTATTTCGGGGAACTGTTTGCTACCTTTTTTTCTATGGAATCTGAGAAGTGACATTTAGGATCCCTTTGAAGACTATAGGGCCAAGGGAAATATCCTCGGATCACAAAGAGAAAGAAGCTGCTCCGAAACTTCCTTGTGTTCTGTGAAATTTTCTCAGTGTTGCAACTTTCCCCTCAAGAAGCCTTTGGCTAAGCCTGTTCTTGTGGAATTTGCAAAGTGAAATTTCGAGGCCCCTAAAGGCTTAGGGTGAAAAAGGAAATATCCTCAGATAAAATCTGAAAAGAAGCTTCTGAGAAACTGCTTAGTGTTCTGTTAATTCATCTCAGAGATTTACAGCTTTCCCCTCAAGAAGCTGTTCGCTAAGCCTCTTCTTGTCGAATTTGGAAAGTGATATTTGGAAGCCCTAAGAGGGCAATGGTGAAAAAGGAAATATCCTCAGAGAAAAAATGGAAAGAAGCTTTCTGAGAAACTTCATTGTGATGTGTGACTTCCACTCACAGAGTTACCTCTGTATTTCGTGGATCTGTTTGCTAGCCTTATTTCTGTGGAATCTGAAAACTGATATTTAGGATCCCTTTGAAGGCTATAGGGCCGAAGGAAATACCTCCGACCACAAAGAGAAAGAAACTTTCTGAGAAACTTGTTCGTGTTCTGTGAAATCATCTCACATAGTTACACCTTTCCACTCAAGAAGGTTTTCGCTAAGCCTGTTCTTCTGGAATTTGCAAAGTGATATTTCAATGCCCATAGAGCTCTATGGTGAAAAAGGAAATATAATCAGATGAAATCTGGAAAGAAACTTTTTGAGAAACTTCTTAGTGTTCTGTTAGTTCATCTCACAGAGGTACAGCTTTCCCCTCAAGAAGCCGTTCGCTAAGCCTGTTCATTTGGAATTTGCAAAGTGATATTTGGAAGCACATAGAGGGCTATGGTGAAAAAGAAAATATCCGCAGAGAAAAACTGGAAAGAATCTTTTGAGAAACTTATTTGTGATGTGTGACTTCCACCTCACAGAGTTATATTTACTTTTCGTGATCTTCTGCTTGCTTTATTTCTCGGTGAATCTGAGAAGTGATATTTCGGATCTTGGAAGACCATAAGGCCAAAGGAAATATCCTCCGATCACAAAGAGAAAAGCTTCCTCAGAAACTCTTCGTTTTCAGAAATCATCTCTGCCATATTACACCTTTCCCTCAAGAAGCCTTTCATGTCTGTTCTGTGGAATTTGCAAAGTGATATTTGATTCCATAGAGTGGCTACGGTGAAAAGGAAATATCCTCAGATGAAATCTTAGAAAGAAGCTTTGTGAGAAACTGTTTAGTGTTCTGTTAATTCATCTCACAGAGTTACAGCTTTCCCTCAAGATGCCATTCGCTAAGCCTGTTCTTTTTCTAAATTTGCAAGTGATATTTCAAAGCCCATAGAGGGCTAAGGGTGAAAAGAAAATGTCCACACAGCAAACTTGAAAGAAGCTTTCTGAGAAACTGCTTTTGTGATGTGTGACTTCCAGTCACAGAGTTACATCTGTATTTCATGGATCTGTTTGCTAGCCATATTTCTGTGGAATCTCAGAACTCATATTTCAGAACCCTTTGAAGACGATAGGCCAAACGAAATATCCTCGGATCACAAAGAGAAAGAAGGCTTGAGAAACTTCTTTGTGTTCTGTGAAATCATCCACAGACTTGCTAGCCAGCTCCCTAATAAACCTTTTAGCTACACTGTTCTTGTGGAATTTGCAAAGTGATATTTAGATGCCCATAGAGGGATATGGTTAAAAGGAAATATCCCTCAGATGAAATGTGAAAGAAGCTCTAGAAACTGCTATGTCTTGTTAATCATCTCACAGAGTTACAGTTTCCCTCTCATGGGGAGCCGTTCGCTAAGCCTGTTCTTTTGAATTTGCAAGTGATATTTGAAGCCCAGAGAGGGCTTTCATGGTGAAAGAAAATAATATCCTCAGAGAAAACTGGAAGAAGCTTTCTGAGAAACTGCTTTGTGATGTGTGACTTCCACTCACAGTATTACATCTCTTTTTGTTGGATCTGTTTGCTGGCCTTTATTTCTGGAATCTATGAACTGATATTTCCGGGATGCCTTTGAAAACTATGGGCCAAAGGAAATATCCTCCGAGCAATTAAAGAGAGAAGCTCTCTTGAGAAACTTTTTTCTTCAGAAATCACCCCACAGAGTTACAGCTTCCACTCCGCTGTGCTTCCTTTAGCTGCTTCCGTTCTTTGTGCAATTTGGTAAAGTGATACTGATGCCCGCTGAGGGCTAAGGTGAAAAAGGGAGATATCCTCAGATGAAATCTGAAAGAAGCTTTCGAGAAATCTTCGTTTATGTTCCGTTAATTCATCCACAGTTACAGCTTTCCTCAAGAAGCCTCGCTTCCGTTCTTGTGGAATTTGCAAACTGATATTTCATGCCCGTAGTGGATAATGTGAAAAGGAAATATCCTCAGATGAATATGGAAAGAAGCTTTCCGAGAAACTGCTAGTGTTCTGCTACACCATCTCACAGAGTTAGAGCTTCCCCTTAAGAAGTGCTTTGCTGCTTCCTTCTTGTGAATGGTAAAGGATATTTGGAAGCCTATAGAGGCCTTATGGTGAAAAAGA
>NW_022168364.1:9441-33642 GCF_008728515.1 Papio anubis
CTGATACTTCGTTCAGTTACGTATTGCTTTGTGGAATTTGCAAGCTGATGTTTGATGCCGTAGTGGGATCTGATTGAAAAATATCCTCCAGATGAAATATGGAAAGAAGCTTCGAAGCTGTTTAGTGTTCTGTTAATTCATCTCCTGAGTTAAGAGCTTTCCCCTTAAGAGGTGCTTCTTCTTGTTGGAATTTTGCAAAGTGATATTTGGAAGCCCATAGGGCCTATGGTGAAAAGAAACATCTTCAGAAAAACTGGAAGAAACTTTCCTGAAACTGCTTGTGATGTGTGACTTCCACTCACAGAGTTATATCTGTATTTTGTGGATCTACTTGCTAGCCTTATTTCTGTAATGGAATCTGAGAACTCACATTTCGGATCTTTCTGAAGGCTATGGGATGAAGGAAATATCCTCCGGTCACAAAGAAAAGCTTTCTGAGAACCTTCTTTGTGTTCTGTGAAATCATCTCACAGAGTTACAGCTATCCCCTCGAGAATCCTTCCGTAGCCTGTTCTTCCTGGAATTTGCAAAGTGATATTCGACCCTTAGAGAGCTCTATGGTGAAAAAAAGGAAATATCTCACATGAAATCTGCAAAGAAGCTTTTTGAGAAACTGCTTGAACTTCTGTTAATTCATCTCACAGAGTTACGCTTTCCTGGGCTATGCTCAGCCGCTTTTCTGGTAGGGATTAGCAATGTGATATTTGGAAGCCCATAGGTGCTATGGTGAAAAATATTCTCAGAAAATCTTGAAAGAAGCTTTCTGGCTTGCTTTGTGATATGTGACTTCCCACTCAGAGTTACATCTGTATTTCGTAGAGACTCTTTGCTAGCCTTATTTCTGTGGAATCTGAGAACTCATGGCTGGATCCCTTTGAAGACTATAAGGCCAAAGGAAATATCCTCCGATCATAAAAGAAAAGCTTTCTGGCAGCTTCTTTGTGTTCTGTGAAATCGTCTCACAGAGTTACAGCTTTCCCCTCAAGTAGCCTTTCGCTAAGAATGTTCTTGTGGAATTTCCAAAGTATTATTTCGATGCCATGGAGACTCACGGTGAAAAAGGAAATATCCTCAGATGAAATCTGGAAAGAAAGGTTTAAAAACGGCAGTGTTCTGTTAATTCATCTGTCAGGTAACAGCTTTCCCCTCAAGAAGCCGTTCTCTAAGCCTGTTATTATTGGAATTACAAAGTGATATTTGGAAGCCCTTATAGGGTATGGTGAAACAGAAAAATATCCTCAGAGAAAAACTTTAAAGCTATCCTGAGAAACACTTTATGATGTGTGACTTCCCACTCACAGAGTTACATCTGTATTTCGTGGATCCGTTTGCTAGCATTATTTCTGTGGAATCTGAGGCACGTCTTCGGATCCTTTGAAGACTATAGGGCCAAAGGAAATATCCTCCGGTAACAAAGAGAAAGGAGGCTTTTCTGAGAAACTTCTTTGTGTTCTGTGAAATCATCTGCAGAGATACATCTTTCCCCTCTAAAACCTTTCGCTAAGCCTGATCTTCTGGAATTTGCAAAGTCATATTTGAGGCCCATAAATGGTTCACGGTGAAAAAGGAAATATCCTCAGTTAGTTGAAAAGCTTTCTGAGAAACTGCTTAGTGTTCTTTTAATTCATCTCACAAAGTTACAGCTTTTCCAAGAAACATTAGACAGTTCTTGGTGAATTGGCAAAGTGATATTTGGAAGCCGATAGAGGGCTATGGTGAAAAGGAAATATCCTCTGAAAACCTGGAAAAGAATCTTTCTGAGAAACTACTTTGTGATGTGACTTCCACTCACAGAGAGTTACATCTGTATTTCCTGGATCTGTTGGCTAGCCCCAACTTATTTCTCTGGTATCTGAGAAGTGATATTTAAGGACCACTTTGAAGACTATAGTGTCAAAGGTCCTCGATCTAAAGAAAAGCTTTCTGAGAAACTTCTTTGTGTTCTGTGAAATCATCTCACAGAGTCACAACCCTCAAAGGCACTTTCGCTAAGCCTGTTCTTCTGGAATTTGCAAAGTGATATTTTACAGGTACTTAGGATTTCTATGGAAGAGACATGAAATGTCTCAGGATGAGAGGAAAATCTGCAAAAGAAAGCTTTTGAGAAACTTCTTAGTGTTCTGTTAATTAATCTCACAGAGTTACAACACTTGTCGAAGCCATTCGCTAAGCCTGTTCTTGTCGAATTTGCAAGGGAAAGTGATATTTGGAAATATGGGGGCTATGGTGGAAAAATATCCTCAAGAAAAACTTCAAAGAATCTTTCACAGCTGCTTTGTGAAATGTGACTTCCACTCACAGATCTACATCTGTATTTCGAGGATCTGGGCCTTATTTCTGTGGAATCTGAGAACTCATATTACGGATCCCTTTGAAGCTATATGGGCCAAAGGAAATATCCTCCGATCACAAAGAGAAAGAAGCTTTCTGAGAAACTTCTTTGTGTTCTGTGAAATCATCTCACAGAGTTACAGCTTTCCCCTCAAAGTAGCCTTTTGCTCAGCCTTTTCTTGTGGAACGTGCAAGTGATGTTCCTATATCCTTAGAGGATACGTTGAAAAATATCTCAGATGAAATCTGGAAAAGAAACATTCTGAGAAACTGCATAGGGTTCTCTGCTAATTCATATCACACAGTTACAGTTTCCACTCAAGAAACCGTTGCTAAGGGCAGTTCTTGTAAGAATTTGCAAAGTGATATTTGGAAGCCCATAGGGATATGGTGGAAAATATCCTCGGAAAACCTGGAAAAGAAGATTTCTGAGAAACTGCTTCGTGATGGAGTGACTTCCAGTCAAGATTTGCATGTGTATTTTAAGTGGATCTGTTCGCTAGCCTTATTTCTGTGTGGAATCAGAACTGATATTTCAGATCCCTTTGGAAAATACAGGGAAAAAGGAAATATACTACGATCACAAAGAGAAAGAAACTTTCTGAGAAACTTCTTTGTGTGTGCTCTGAAATCATCTCAAAAGAGTTAGAGCTTTCCTCTCCAGAGCCTTTAAGCTAAGTCTGTTCTTCTGGAATTTGGTGATATTTCGGTACCCGCGAGAACTATATGGTGAAAGAAGAAATCTCAGATGAAATCTACAAAAGAAGCACAGAGAAACTGCTTAGTGTTTTGTTAATTCATCTCACAAAGTTACTTCTTTCTCCTCAGGAAGCCGTTCGCTAAGCCTGTTCTAGTAGAATTTGCAAGGTGATATTTGGAAGCTACATAGGGGCTATGAGGTGAAAAAGAAAATCCTTGAAGAAAAGCGGGGAAAAGAAGGTTTTCTGGCTTCTTTGTGATGAGGTGACTTCCACTCTCAGAGTTGCATGTGCATTTCTTGGATCTGTTTGCTAGCCTTATTTCTGTGGAATCCTGAGAAGTGATATTTAGGGATCCCTTTGAAGACAATAGGGTGAAAGGAAGTATCCTCCGATCACAAAGAAAACTTTCTGAGAAACTTCTTTGTTCTGCAGTATCTCATAGAGTTACAGCTTTCCCCTCCAAGAGAAGCCTTTTGCTAAACCTGTGTTCTTGTGGAAGTTTGCAGTGACCTTCGATTCCTAGAGGCCTATGGTGAAAAGGAATATCCTCAGATGAAATATGGAAAGAAGCTTTCTGAGAAACTGCTTAATTCTGTTAATTCATCTCAAAGTGTTACAGCACTTGCCCCTCAAGCCATTCTTTAGCGTGTTCTTGTGGGGTAAACTGATGTTGGAAGCCCATAGGGCCATGGTGAAAAAATATCCGCAGAGGAAAACTAGAAAGAAGATTTCAGAGAAACTGCTGTGATGTGTGACTTCCACTCACAGAGTTACATCTGTATTTGGTGGATCTGTGTGCTGGCCTTATTTTTTGTGGAATCTGAGGCAATATTTCGGATCCCATTGCAAGCTATAGGGCCAAAGGAAATATCCTCCGATCACAAGAGAAAAAGCTTTCTGAGAAACTTCTTTGTGTTCTCTGAAATCACCTCACAGAGTTACAGCTTTCCTCTCCAGAAGCCTTTCACTAAGAATGTTATTCTGGTATTTACAAAGTGATATTTCGATAACCTTAAATTTCACGGCGAAAAGGAAATATCATCAGATGAAATCTGGAAAGCTTTCTGAGAAACTGCTCAGTGTTCTGTTAATTCATCTCACAGAGTTACAACTTTCTCTCAAAAAGCCGTTTGCTAAGCCAGTTTTTGTGGAATTTGCAAAGTGATATTTGAAGTCCGTAAATGGCTATGATGAAAAAGAAATAACCTCAGATGAAATCTGAAAAAGCTTTCCTGACAAACTGCTTAGTATTCCTGGTAATTCATCTCCCAGAGTTACACCTTTCCCTCAAGAAGCCTTTCCTTAAGCCTGATCTTCTGGAATTTACAAACTGATATTTGATGCCCACTTAGGGCTCTATGGTGAAAAGGAAATATCCTCAGATGAAATCTGCAAAGACCCATTTTGAGAAACTTCTTAGTATTCTGTTATTTCATCTCACAGTGTTACAGCTTTCCCCTCAAGAAGCCTTTCAGCTAATCCTGTTGTTCGAATTTCCAAAGTGATATTTGGAGAGCCCATAGAGGGCTATGGTGAGAAAAGAAATATCATGAGAAAAGAGCTGGAAAAGAAGTTCTGAGAAACTGTTTTTGTGATGAGTGACTTCCCTCACAGAGTTGCATCTGTATTTCATGGATCTGTTTGCTAGCCTTATTTCTGTGGAATCTGAGAACTCATATTATAGGACCCTTTGAAGAATATAGGGACAAAGGAAATATACTCCAATCACAAAGAGAAGAAGCTCTGAGAAACTTCTTTGTGTTCTCTGAAATCTTCTCAGAGTTACAGCTTTCCCCTCAAAAAGCCCCAGCTCAGCCTTTTCTTGTGGAATGTGCAAGTGATATTCGAGTATCCTTAGTGGGCTACGGTGAAAAGGAAATATCCTCAGATGAAATCCTGGAAAAGCTTTCTGAGAAACTGCATAGTGTTCTGTTAATTCATATCACGGTACAGCTTTTCCCCTCAGAAGCGTTTGCTAGGCAGTTCTTGTCAATTTTCAAAGTGATATTTAGGCTAAGACTCTGGTGAAAAAGAAAAATATCCAGCAGAGAAAAACTGGAAGAAGCTTTCGGCTACTTTGTGATGTATGACTTCCACTCACAGAGTTACATCTGCTGTTCGTGGAACTGTTTGCTACAGCCTTTTTTCTGTGAATCAAGAGAACTGATATTTCGGATCCCATTGAAAACTATAGGGCCAAAGGAAATATCCTCTGATCACAAAGAAAAGCTTTCACGACTTCTTTCTGTTCTCTGAAATCATCTCACAGAGTTACACCTTTCCTCTCCAGAATCCTTTCGCTAAGCCTGTTATTCTGGCATTTACAAAGTGATATTTCGATATCCATAGGGGCTATGGTGAAAAGGAAATATCCTCAGATGAAATTTGGAAAGAAGCTTTCTGAGAAACTGATCAGGGTTCTGTTAATTCATCTCAGAGTTACAGCTTTTCCCCTCAAAACCTTTCCTTTCAGGCTTCAGTTCTTGTGGAATTTTTTCAAAGGGATATTTGAGCCCATAGATGGCTATGGTGAAAAAGGAAGCCATCTCAGGGTGAAATCTGGAAGGAAGCTTTCTGAGAAACTGCTTTGTGATGTGTGACTTCACTCGGTTGCATCTCTATTTCGTGGATCTGTTTGCTAGCCTTGTTTCTGTGGAATCTGAGAAGTGATATTTAGGGTGCCTTTGAACTATAGAGACCAAGGAAATATGCTAGGATGTGAGACTTTCTTGAGGAAACTGCAGTTCCTGTCTACAGTGCTGGCTCATACAAGAAGCATACATTTCAACAGTTTCACAGCTTGGGTTTGCAGAGTGAACTATTTAAAGTCACCATAGTGAGCTTTAGTGAAAATATCCTCAGGTTAAATCTGGGAAGGAATCAGACTGTGCCATATTCATTCCTCATGGTTTACTGAAACAGTGCATTAGTCTAATTCTTAAATTTGAAACATTGGAAACCCATTAGAGACATCTGGTGAAAAATATCAGAAAGAACAGGCTTTTTGACTTCATTTTGTGGATGGCTTTCACACTCTCAGGCCCAATGTATTATGGATCGTTACTGAAAACTGGAATCCACAGGAACTCATTACAGGTTTGCAGGAGCAGCAGGGACAGAAGATGTCCTCGATCTGAGAAAAAAGAAACAAAGCTTCACCGTGTTCCTTGTAATCTTCTACGAGTTCACAACACCCTCAAGCCACTTCCAACAAGCCTTCTTGTAGGTGTGATATTTGAGATATCTTGAGTGACTCGACGGAAAAAATATCCTCAGATGAAATCTGGAAAAGCTCTGAAAGAAACTACATAGTGTTCCTGTTAATTCATATCCACAAGTTAGCTTTCCCCTCAAGAAGCCGTTTATAAAACGGTTTCTTGTGTTCAAAGTATTTGGAAGCCCTAAGAGAACTCTGATTGAAAAAAGAAAATATCCATGAGAAAACTGGAAAGAAGCTTTCTGAGAAACTGCTTTGTGATGTGTGACTTCCACTCACAGAGTTATCGTATTTCGTGGAACTGTTTGCTAGCCTTTTTCTGTGGAATCAAGAGAACTGATATTTCGGATCCCATTGAAACTATGAGACTAAAGGAAATATCCTCTGATCACAAAGAGAGAAAAGAAGCTTTCTGAGAAACTCCTTCTGTTCTCATAGAAATCCATACCACAGGTTACAGCTTTCCTCTCCAGAATCCTTTCATAAGCCTGTTATTTCTGGCTACAAGTGATATTTCGATATCCATAGGGGCTATGGTGAAAAAGAAAATATCCTCAGATGAAATCTGGAAAAGAAGCTTTCTGAGAAACTGCTTAGTGTTGTGTTAATTCATCTCACAGGATTACATCTGTATTTCATGGATCTCGCTACTGGCAGCTCTGTGGAATCTGAAATAGATACTTGGGATCAGCAGAAGACTATAGAGGCCAGAGGAAGCCTCCTCCGATAAAACAGACTCTGAGAAACTTCTTTGTGTTCTGTGAAATCATCTCACAGAGTTACAGCTTTCCCTCAGAAGCCTTTAAATAAGACTGTTCCCTGTGGAGATGTGCAGTGATGTTGATGCCCTTAGGCTCACAGTTAGCAAAGTAAATATCTCAGATGAAATCTGGAAGAAGCTTTCAAAACTGCTTAGTGTTCTGTTAATTCATCTCACAGAGTTACAGCTTTCCCCTCAAGAAGCCGCTCGCTAAGCCAGTTCTTGTGGAATTTGCAAAGTGATATTAGGAAGCCCATAGAGGGATATGGTGAAAAAGAAAATATCGTCAGAGAAAAACTGGAAAGAAGATTTCTGAGAAACTGCTTTGTGATGTGTGACTTCCACTCACAGACTTACAGCTCTATTTCGTGGATCTGTTTGATAGCCTTATTTCTGTGGAATCTGAGAACTCATATTTCGGATCCCTTTGAAGACTATGGGGAAAAAGGAAATATCCTCCGATCACAAAGAGAAACAAGCTTTCTGAGAAACTTCTTTGTGTTCTGTGAAATCATCTCACAGAGTTACAGCTTTCTCCTCAAGAAGCCTTTCGCTAACCCTGTTGTTGTGGAATGTGCAAAGTGATATTTCGATGCCCATAGAGGGCTACGGTGAAAAAGGAAATATCCTCAGATGTAATCTGGAAAGAAGCTTTCTGAAAAACTTCTTAGTGTTCTGGTAATTCATCTCACAGAGTTACAGCTTTCCCATCAAGAAGTCGTTCGCTAAGCCTGTTCTTGTGGAATTTGCAAAGTGATATTTGGAAGCTCATAGAGAGCTACGGTGAGAAAGAAAATATCCGCAGAGAAAAACTGGAAAGAAGCTTTCTGAGAAACTGTTTTGTGATGAGTGACTTCCACTCACAGAGTTGCATCTGTATTTCGTGGATCTGTCTGCTAGCCTTATTTCTGTGGAATCTGAGAACCGATATTTCGGACCACTTGGAGACTGCGGGACCTAAGTAAATATCCTTCGATCACAAAGAGAAAGAAGCTTTCTGAGAAACTTCTTTCTGTTCTGAGAAATCATCTCACAGAGTTACACCTTTCCCTCAAGAAGCCTTTCGCTAAGCCTGTTCTTGTGGAATTTGCAAAGTGATATTTCGATGCCCATAGGGCTCTATGGTGAAAAAAGAAATATCCTCAGATGAAATTTGCAAAGACGCTTTTTGAGAAACTGCTTAGTGTTCTGTTAATTCATCTCACAGAGTTACAGATTTCCCCTCAAGAAGCCGTTCGCTAAGCTTGTTTTTGTGGAATTTTCAAAGTGATATTTGGAAACCCATAGAGGGCTATAGTGAAAAAGAAAATATCCGCAGAGAAAAACTGGAAAGAAGCTTACTGAGAAATTTTGTGATATGTGACTTCCACTCACTGTGTTACATTTCTTTTCGTGGATCTCTTTTGCTTGCCTTATTTCTGTGGAATCTGAGAACTCGATATTTGGATCCCTTTGAAGACTATAGGGCCAAAGAAATATCCTCTATCACAAACAGAAAAGAAGCTTTCAAAAACTTCTTCTGTTTCTGTGAAATCATCTCACAGAGCTACAGCTTTGCCCCTCAAGAAGCCTAAGCCTGTTTTTTGTGGAATTCGCGAAAGTGATATTTCGATGCCCATAGAGGGCTAGGATGAAAACGAAATATCCTCAGATGAAATCTTGGAAAGAATCTTCTTGAGAAACTGCTTAGTGTTCTGTTAATTCATCTCACAGAGTTATAGCCAAGAAGCCAGCCTCTAAGCCTGTTCCTTGTGGAATTTGCAAAGTGATATTTTCTAGCCCATAGAGGGCTAAGTGGCAGAAAAGAAAAAATATCCTCAGGAAAAACTGGAAAGAAGCTTGAGAAACTGCTTTGTGATGTGTGCACTTCCACTACAGAAAAGCTACCTCTCTATTTCTGGGTCTGTTTGCTCACCTTATTTCTGTGGGAAATCTGAGAATTGATAGTTCTGATCCCTTTGAAGACCTGAGTAGGGATAGAGGAACATCCTCCGGACAAAAAGAGAAAGAAGCGCTTGAGAAACTTTGTGTTCTGTGAAATCACTCCACAGAGTTACAGTTTTCCCCTCAAGAAGCCTTTTTGTTTAGGCTGTTCTTGTGGAATTTCCAAAGTGATATTTCGATGCCCATAGTGGGCTACGGGTGAAGAAGGAAATAGCCCTCAGATGAAATCTGAAAGAATCTTTCTTGAGAAACTGCTTAGTGTGCTGTTAATTCATCTCACAGAGTTACAGATTTCCCTCAAGAAGCCGTTCACTAAGCCTGTTCTGTAGAATTTGCAAAGTGATATTTGAAGTCCATAGAGGGCTATGGTGAAAAGAAAATATCCTCAGAGAAAACTGAAAAGAAGCTTTCTGAGAAACTTCTTTTGTGATGTCTGGATTTCCACTCACAGAGTTACATCTTTATTTCTCTGTGCATCTGTTTGCTATCCTTATTTCTGTGGGAATCTGAGAAGTAACATTTGGGATCCCTTTAAAGACAGTAGGTCAAAGGAAATATCCTCCGGACACAAAGAGAAAGAAGCTTTCTGGAGAAACTTCTGTGTGTTCTCTAAAATCATTTCACAGAGTTACAGCTTTACCCTCAAGAAGCCGTTCTTGCCGCGTTCTGTGGAATTTGCAAAGTGATATTTGGAAGCCCATAGAGGTCCTGCAGAAAAGAAAATATCCTCAGATGAAAAACTCAAAAGAAGCTGAGAAACTGCTTAGTGTTCGTAATTCATCTCACAGAGTTACAGATTTCCCTCACAGCCGTCACAAGCTTGTTTTTGTGGAATTTGCAAAGTGATATTTGGAAAACCATAGAGGGCTACAGTGAAAAAGAAAATATCCTGCAGAGGGAAAAGCCCTGGAAAGAAGCTTACTGAGAAACTTTGTGATATGTGACTTTACACTCACTGAGTTACATCTCTTTTTCATGGATCTCTTTGTTTTCTGCCTTATTTCTGTGGAATATGTGGACCTCGGATATTTCGATCCCTTTGAAGACCATTATAGGCCAAAGGGAAATATCCTCCTGACACAAACAGAAAAGAAGCTTTCAGAAACTTTCGTGTTCTGTGAAACATCTCAGGAGTTGCTACAGCTGTGCCTCAAGAAGCCGTTTGCTAAGCCTGTTATTCTGGAATTTACAAAGGATATTTCGGAGCATCCTTAGAGGGCTACGGTGAAAAGGAAATATCCCTTAGATGGAAAATCTGCAAAGACTCTTGAGAAACTGCTCAGTGTTCTGTTAATCTCATCTCACAGAGTTACAGCTTCCCTCAAGAAGCTGCTCCGCTAAGCCTGTTGTACAGGATTTTGGAAGCCCATAGAGGGCTATGGTGAAAAGAAAATATCCTCAGAGAAACTGAAAAGAAGCTTTCTGAGAAACTGGTTTAGATGTGTGACTTCCACTCACAGAGTTACATCTGTATTTTCTCAGGATCTGTTTGCTAGCCTTATTTCTGTGGAATCTGGAGAAGTGATATTTGGGATCCCTTTGAAGACTCATGGTGTGACATAAGTAAATATCCTCGGATCAAAAAGAGAAAGAAGCTTTCTGGAGAAACTTTGTAATTCTGTGAAATCATCTCACAGAGTTACACTTTTCTCCTCCAGAAGCCTTTCATGTTTCCTCCTGTTCTTTTGAATTTCAAGTGATATTTCGATGCCCATAGAGCTCTATGATGAAAAGGGAAATATCCTCAGATGAACTGCAAAGAAGCTTTTGAGATACTGCTTAGTGTTCTGTTAATTCATCTCTACAGAGTTACAGCTTCCCCTCACAAGAAGCCACTGCCTATGCCAGTTATAGTGGAATTTGCCAAGTGATATTTGGAAGCCCATAGAGGGCTATGGTGAAAAGAAAATATACAGAGAAAACTGGAAAGAAGTTTGAGAAACCCCTTTGTGAGGGGTGGACCTCCACTCACAGAGTTAAGCATCTGTATTTTGTGGATCTATTTATGTAGCCTTATTTCTGTGGAATATGAGAAGTGATATTGGGGATCCATTTGAAGACAATAGGGTCAAAAATATCCCAAGTATCACAAAGAGAATGAAGCTTTTGTGAGAATCTTCTTTGTATTCTGTGAAATCATCTCACAGAGTTACAGCTCTCCCCTCAAGAAGCCTTTCGGCCAGCCTGTTCTTTTTATGAATTTGCAAACTGATATTTCATGGCCATAGAGGGTTACGTGAAAAGGAAATATCTTCAAATGAAATCTGAAAGAATACTTGAGCAACTGCTTAGTGTTCTGTTAATTCATCTCACAGAGTTACAGCTTTCCCCTCAAGGAGCCGCTTCACAAGCCTCTTCTTGTGGAATTTGCAAAGTGATATTTGGAAGCCCATAGAGGGCTATGGTGGAAAAGAAAATATCTCAGAGAAAACCTAAAAGAAGCTTTCTGAGAAAACTGCTTTGTGAGGTGTGACTCAATCTCAACGGTTACATCTGTATTTCTCGTGGATCTGTTTACTAGCCTTATTTCTGTGGAATCTGAGAACTGATATTTCAGATCCTTTGAAGTCTATAGGGCCAAAGGAAGTATCCTCCAATCACAAAGAGAAAGAAACTTTCTGAGAAACTTTTTGTGTTCTGTGAAATCATCTCACAGAGTTACAGATTTCCCTCAAGAAAGCCGCTAGCTCAGCCTTTCTTGTTTAATGTGCAAAGTGATATTTCAATATTCTTTGAGGGCTACTGTGAAGAAGGAAATATCCTCAGATGAAATCTGGAAAGAAGCTTTCTGAGAACTGCTTAGTGTTCTGTTAATTCACCACAGAGTTACAGTTTTCCCTCAAGAAGCTGCTCCCTGCCTGTTGTAGTGCAATTTGCAAAGTGATATTTGGAAGCCCATAGAGGGCTATGGTGAAAAAAGAAAATATCCTCAGAGAAAAAACTGGAAAGAAGATTCTGAGAAACTTTCATGTGTGACTTCCACTCTCACAGAGTTACTTTTCTCAAGTGGATCTGTTTGCTAGCCTTATTTCTTGTGGGAATCTGAGAATTGATATTTCAGATACCTTTGAAGACTATAGGGCCAAAGGAAATATCCTCCGATCAGTAAAAAGAGAAAGAAGCTTGAGAAACTTTTGTGTTCTGTTAAATCATCTCACAGAGTTACATCTTTCCCTCAAGAAGCCGTCAGCTCAGCCTTCCTTATGGAATGTGCAAAGTGATATTTGATGCCCATAGAGGGCTACAGTGAAAAGGAAATATCCAAGATGAAATCTGGAAAAAGCTTGAGAGACTGCTTAGTGTCTGTTAATTCATCTCTACAGAGTTACAGCTCAAGAAGACGTTCGCTAAGCCTGTTCTTGTGGAATTTCCAAAGTGATATTTGGAAGACCATACACGGCTATGGTGAAAAAGAAAATATCCTCAGGGAAAAACTGGAGAGAAGCTTTCTGAGAAACTGCTTTGTGATGTCTGACTTCCACTCACAGAGTAACATCTGTATTTCGTGGATCTGTTTGCTAGCCTTATTTTTGTGGAATCTCAGAACTGATATTTCGGATCCCTTTGAAGACTATAGGGACAAAGGAAATATCCTCTGATCTCAAAGAGAAAGAAGCTTTCTGAGAAACTTCTTTGTGTTCTGTGAAATCATCTCATAGAGTTACAGCTTGTCCCTCAAGAAGTCTTTCGCTATGACTCTTCCTGTGGAATGTGCAAAGTGATATTTCGATGCCCATAGAGGTCTACGGTGAAAAAGGAAATATCCTCAGAGAAAAACTGGAAAGAAGCTCCCTGAGAAACTGCTTTGTGATGTGTGACTTCCACTCACACAGTTACATCTATATTTGGTGGATCTCTTTGCTAGTCTTATTTCTGTGGAATCTGAGAACTGATAATTCGGATCCCTTTGAAGACTATAGGGCCAAAAGGAAATATCCTCCGATCACAAAGAGAAAGAAGCTTTCTGAGAAACTTCTTTGTGTTCTTTGAAATCATCTCACTGAGTTACAGCTTTCCCCTCCAGAAGCCCTTCGTTAAGCCTGTTCCTGTGGAATGTGCAAAGTGATATTTCGATATCCTTAGAGGTCTATGGTGAAATAGGAAATATCCACAGATGAAACCGGGAAAGAAGCTTTCTGAGAAACTGCTTAGTGTTCTGTTAATTCATCTCACAGAGTTACAGCTTTCCCCTCAAGAAGCCGTTCGCTAAGCCAGTTCTTGTGGAATTTAAAAAGAGATATTTGGAAGCTCATGGAGGGCTATGGTGAAAAAGAAAATATCCGCAGAGAAAAACTGGAAAGAAGCTTTCTGAGAAACTGTTTTGTGATGTGTGACTTCCAATCACAGAGTTACATCTGTATTTCGTGTATCAGTTTGCTTGCCTGATTTCTGTGGAATCTGAGAACTGATATTTTGGATCCCTTTGAAGACTATAAGGCCAAAGGAAATATCCTCCCATCACAAGGAGAAAGAACTTTTCTGAGAAACTTCTTCATGTTCTGTGAAATCATCTCACAGATTTACAGCTTTGCCCTCAAGGAGCCTTTTGCTAAGCCTGTGTTTGTGGAATTTGCAAAGTGATATTTCGATGCCCATGGAGGGCTAGGGTGAAAAAGGAAATATCCTCAGATGAAATCTGGAAAGAAGCTTTCTGAGAAACTGCTTAGTGTTCTGTTAATTCATCTCACAGAGTTACAGCTTTCCCCTCAAGAAGCCGTTCGCTAAGCCTGTTCATGTGGAATTTGCAAAGTGATATTTGGAAGCCCATAGAGAGCTATGGTGAAAAAGAAAATATCTTCAGAGAAAAACTGGAAGGAAGCTTTCTGAGAAACTGCTTTGTGATGTGTGACTTCCACTCACAGAGTTACCTCTCTATTTCGTGGATCTGTTTCCTCGCCTTATTTCTGTGAAATCTGATAACAGATAATTCGGATCCCTTTGAAGACAATAGGGACAAAGGAAATATCCTCCGATCAGAAAGAGAAAGAAGCTTTCTGAGAAACTTCTTTGTGTTCTGTGAAATCATCTCACAGAGTTACAGCTTTCCCTTCGAGAAGCCTTTTGATAAGCCTGTTCTTCTGGAATTTCCAAAGTGATATTTCGATGCTCACAGAGGGCTACGGTGAAGAAGGACATATCCTCAGATGAAATCTGTAAAGAATCTTTCTGAGAAACTGCTTAGTGTTCTGTTAATTCATCTCACAGAGTTACAGATTTCCCCTCAAGAAGCCATTCACTAACCCTGTTCTTGTGGAATTTGCAAAGTGATATTTGGATGCCCAAAGAGGGTTACGTTGAAAAAGAAAATATCCTCAGAGAAAAACTGAAAAGAAGCTTCCTGAGAAACTTCTTTGTGATATCTGACTTCCACTAACAAAGTTACATCTGTATTTCGTGGATCTGTTTGCTAGCCTTATTTCTGTGGAATCTGAGAACTGATATTTCGGATCCCTTTGAAGACTATACGGCCTAAGGAAATATCCTCCGATCACAAAGAGAAAGAAGCTTTCTGAGAAACTTCTTTGTGTTCTGGGAAATCATCTCACAGAGTTTCAGCTTTCCCCTCATGAAGCCTTTCGCTAAGCCTGTATTTGTGGAATGTGCAAAGTGATATTTCAATGCCCATGGAGGGCTACGATGAAAAAGGAAATATCCTCAGATGAAATCTGGAAAGAAGCTTTCTGAGAAACTGTTCAGTGTTCTGTTAATTCATCTCACAGAATTACAGCTTTCCCCTCAAGAAGCCGTTCGCTAAGCCTGTTCTAGTGTAATTTGCAAAGCGATATTTGGAAACCCATAGTGGGCTATGGTGAAAAAGAAAATATCCGCAAAGAAAAACTGGAAAGAAGCTCTCTGAGAAAATTCTTTGTGATGGGTGACTTCCACTCACAGAGTTACATCTGTATTTCGTGGATCTGTTTGCTAGCCTTATTTCTGTGGAATCTGAGAAGTGATATTTGGGATCCCTTTGAAGACTATAGAGTCAAAGGAAATATCCTCCAAACACAAAGAGGAAGAAGCTTTCTGAGAAACTTCTTTGTGTTCTGTGAAATCATCTCACAGAGTTACAGCTTTCCCCTCAAGAATCCTTTCGCTAAGCCTGTTTTTGTGTAATTTTCAGAGTGATATTTCGATTCCTATAGAGGGCTACGGTGAAAAAGGGAATATCCTCAGATGAAATCTGGAAAGAAGCTTTCTGAGAAACTCATTAGTGTTCTGTTAATTCATATCACAGAGTTACAGCTTTTCCCTCAAGAAGCCATTCGCTAAGCGTGTTCTTGTGGAATTTTCAAAGTGATATTTGGAATCCCATAGAGGGCTATGGTGAAAAAGAAAATAATTTCAGAGAAAACTGGAAAGAAGCTTTCTGTGAAACTGCTTTGTTATGTGTGACTTCCCCTCACAGAGTTACATCTGTATTTCGTGGAACTGTTTGCTAGCATTTTTTCTGTGGAATCTGAGAAGTGATATTTAGGATCCCTTTGAAGACTATACGCCAAGGGTAATATCCTCGGATCACAAAGAGAAAGAAGCTGGTGAGAAACTTCTTTGTGTTCTGTGAAATTTTCTCAGAGTTACAACTTTCCCCTCAAGAATACTTTGGCTAAGCTTTTTCTTGTGGAATTTGCAAAATGATATTTCGAGGCCCATGAAGGGTAACGGTGAAAAAGGAAATATCCTCAGATGATATCAGAAAATAGGCTTCTGAGAAATTGCTTAGTGTTCTGTTAATACATCTCACAGAATTACAGCTTTCCCCTCAAGAAGCCGTTCACTAAGCCTGTTCTTGTCGAATTTGCAGAGTGATATTTGGAAGCCCATAGAGGGTCGTGTTTAAAAAGAAAATATCCTCAGAGAAAAACTGGACAGAAGCTTTCTGAGAAACTGCTTTGTGAACGTGTGACTTCCACTCAGAGTTACATCTGTATTTCGTGGATCTGTTTGCTGGCCTTATTTCTGTGGAATCTGAGAACTGATATTTCAGGTCCCTTTGAAGACTATAGGGCCAAAGGAAATATCCTCCGATAACAAAGAGAAACATGCTTTCTGAGAAACTTCTTTGTGTTCTGTGAAATCATCTCTCAGAGTTACAACTTTCCCCTCAAGAAGCCTTTCGCTAAGACTGTTCTTGTGGAATTTGCAAAGTAATATTTCGATGCGCATAGAGGGCTACGGTGAAAAAGGAAATATTCTCACATGAAACCTGGAAAGAAGCATTCTGAGAAAATGCTTAGTGTTCTGTTAATTCATCCCACAGAGTTACAGCTTTCATCTCAAGAAGCTGTTCGCTAAGCCTGTTCATGTGGAATTTGCAAAGTGATATTTGGAAGCCCATAGAGGGCTATGTTGAAAAAGAAAATATCCTCAGAGAAAAACTGGAAAGAAGCTTTCTGAGAAACTGCTTTGTGATGTGTGACTTCCACTCACAGATTTACATCTGTATTTCGTGGATCTGTTTGCTAGCCTTATTTTTGTGGAATGTGAGAACTGATACTTCGGATCCTTTTGAAGACTATAGGGCCAAAGGAAATATCCTCCGATCAGAAAGAGAAAGTTCTTTTTGTTCTGTGAAATCATCTCACAGAGTTACAGCTTTCCCCACTAGAAGGCTTTCGCTAAGCCTGTTCATGGGTACTTTGCAAAATGATATTTCGAGGCCCAAAAAGGGTTACAGTGAAAAAGGAAATATCCTCAGATGAAATCTGAAAAGAAGCTTCTGAGAAACTGCTTAGTGTTTTGTCAATTCATCTCAGAGAGTTACAGCTTTCCCCTCAAGAAGCTGTTCGCTAAGCCTTTTCTTGTCGAATTTGCAAAGTGATATTTGGAAGCCCAAAGAGGGCTATGGTGAAAAAGAAAATATCCGCAGAGAAAATGTGTAAAGAAGCTTTCTGAGAAACTGCTTTGTGATGTGGAACCTCCACTCACAGACTTACAGCTGTATTTCTTGGATCTGTTTGCTAGCCTTATTTCTGTGGAATCTGAGAACTGATATTTCGAATCCCTTTGAATACTATAGGGCAAAAGGAAATATCCTCCGATCTCAAAGAGAAAGTAGCATTCTGAGAAACTTCTTTGTGTTCTGTGACATCATCTCACAGAGTTACAGCTTTGGGCTCAAGAAGTCTTTCACTAAGCCTGTTCTTGTGGAATTTGCAAAGTGATATTTCGATGCCCATAGAGCTCTATGGTGAAAAAGGAAATATCCTCAGATGAAATCTGCAAAGAAGCTTTTTGACAAACTGTTTAGTGTTCTGTTAATTCATCTCACAGACTTACAGCTTTCCCCTCCAGAAGCCGTTCGCTAAGCCTGTTCTTGTGGAATTTGCAAAGTGATATTTCGATTCCCCTAGAGGGCTACGGTGAAAAAGGAAATATCCTCAGATGAAATCTGGAAAGAAACTTTGTGAGACACTGCTTAGTGTTCTGTTAATTCATCTCACAGAGTTCCAGCTTTCAACTCAAGAAGCCGTTCGCTAAGTATGTTGTTGTCGAAATTGCAAAGTGATATTTGGAAGCCCATAGAGGGCTATGGTGAAAAAGAAAATATCCTCAGAGAAAAACTGGAAAGGAGCTTCCTGTGAAACTGCTTTGTGATGTGTGAGTTCCACACACAGAGTTACATATTTAATTCGTGGATCTGTTTGCTAGCCTTATTTCTGTGGAGTATGACAATGGCTGTTTCGGATCCCATTGAAGACTACAGGGCCAAAGGAAGTACCCCCATCAGAAAGAGAAAGAAGCTTTCTGAGAAAGTTCTTTGTGTTCTGTGAAATCATCTCACAGAGTTACAGCTTTCCCCTCAAGAAGCGTTTCGCTAAGCCTGCTCTTGTGGAATTTGCAAAGTGATATTTCGATGCCCTTAGAGGCTTACGGTGAAAAAGGAAATATCCTCAGATGAAATCTGGAAAGAAGCTTTCTGAGAAACTGCATGGTGTTCTGTTACTTCATCTCACAGAGTTACAGCTTTCCCCTCAAGAAGCCATTCGCTAAGCCTGTTCTTGTGGAATTTGCAAAGAGATATTTGGAATCCTATATAGGGCTATGTTGAAAAAGAAAATATCCTCAGAGAAAAACTGGAAAGAAGATTTCTGAGAAACTGTTTTATGATGTGTGACTTCTACTCACAGAGTTACATCTGTATTTCGTGGATCTGTTTGCTAGCCTTACTTCTGTGGAATCTGAGAACTGATATTTAGGATAACTTTGAAGGGCAAAAGGAAATATCCTCCGATCACAAAGAGAAAGAAGCTTTCTGAAAATCTTCTTTGGGTCCTTTGAAATCATCTCACAGAGTTACAGCTTTCCGCCCAAGAAGCCGTTCGCTAAGCCTGTTCTTGTGGAATTTGCAAAGTGATATTTGGAATCCCGTAGAGTGCTATGGTGAAAAAGAAAATATCTGCAGAGAAAAACTGGAAAGAAGCTTTCTGAGAAACTGCTTTGTGATGTGTGACTTCTACACACAGAGTTATATCTGTATTTCGTGGATCTGTTTGCTACCCTTATATCTGTGGATTCTGAGAACTGATATTTCGGATCCCTTTGAAGACTATAGGGCCAGAGGAAATATCCTCCGATCACAAAGGGAAAGAAGCTGTCTGAGAAACTTCTATCTGTTCTGTAAAATCATCTCACAGAGTTAAACATTTCCCCCAAGAAGCCTTTCGCTAAGCCTGATCTTCTGGAATATACAAAGTGATATTTCGATACCCATAGAGCCATGGTGAAAAAGGAAATATCCTCAGATGAAATCTGCAAAGACGCTTTTTGAGAAACTGCTTAGTGTTCTGTTAATTCATCTGACAGAGTTACAGCTTTCCCCTCAAGAAGTCGTTCGCTAAGCCTGTTCTTGTGGAATATGCAAAGTGATATTTGGAAGCCCATAGAGGGCTATGGTGAAAAAGAAAATATCCGCAGAGAAAAACTGGAAAGAAGCTTTCTGAGAAACTGCTTTGTGATGTGTGACTTCCACTGACCTAGTTACATCTCTTTTTCGTGGATCTCTTTGCTTGCCTTATTTCTGTGGAATCTGAGAACTGATATTTCGGATCCCTTTGAAGTCCATAGGGCCAAAGGAAATATCCTCCGATCAAAGACAGAAAGAAGCATTCTGAGAAACTTCATCGTGTTCTGTGAAATCATCTCACAGAGTTACAGCTTTGCCCTCAATAAGCCTTTCGCTCAGCCTCTTCTTGTGAAATTTTCAAAGTTCTAGGGGCCATATTTCGATTCCCATAGAGGGCTACAGTGAAAAGGAAATATCCTCAAGATCAAATCTGGAAAGAAGCTTTCTGAGAAACTGCTTAGTGTTCTGATTCATCTCACAGTGTTACAGTTTTCCCCCTCAAAGAAGCCGTTCAGCTAAGCCTGTTCTTGTGGAATGTGCAAAGTGGTATTTGGAAGCCCTTAGGGGCTATGGTGAAAAGAGATTCTCCTCAGAGAAAACTGGAAAAGAAGCTTTCTGAGAAACTGCTTTGTGATGTGTGATTTCCACTCACAGAATTACATCTGTATTTAGGTGGATGTCTGTTTACTAGCCATATTTCAGTGGAATCTGAGGCAGTATTTAGGATCCCTTTGAAGACTATATTGAAATCTCCACTCCATCACACAGAGAAAAGCTTTCTGAGAAACTTCTCTGTGTTCTAATGAAATCATCTCATGAGTTACAGCTTTCAGCTCAAAGAAGCCTTTCCCTAAGTCTTTTCTTGTGGAGATGTCGCGAAGTGATATTGCGTTGCCCTAGAGGCGGCGGTGAAAAAATATCTAAGATGAAATCTGGAAAGAACCTTTCTGAGACTGCCCACCAGTGTTTATAGCAATTCATCTCACAGAGTTACAGATTTCCCCTCAAGAATCCGTTCGCTAAGCCTGTTCTTGTGGATTTGCAAAGTGATATTTGGAAGCCCATAGAGGCTATATGGTGAAAAAGAAATATCCTCAAGAGAAAAACTGGAAAGCTTTCTGAGAAACACAACGTGATGTAAGACATCCACTTACAGAGTTACATCTGTATTTACGTCGATCTGTTTGCTAGACTTATTTCTGTGGAATGTGAGAACTGATATTTGTGGATCACTTTGAAGATGAGAGCTAAGGAAATATCCTCCGATCACAAAGAAAGGCTTTTGGAGAAACTTCTTTGTGTTCTGTGAAATCATCTCACAGAGTTATAGCTTTCCCCTCAAGCCTTTCGCTAAGCCTGTTCTTGTGGAATTTTTAGAAGTGATATTTCGATGCCCATAGAGGGCTACATTGAAAAAGGAAATATCTTCAAGGTGAAATCTGGGAAAGTAGATTTCTTAGCGGCTTAGTGTTCTCTTAATTCATCACTTAAGTTTAGTTTCCCCTCAAAGCCACTAAAGCCTGTTCTTGTGGAATTTGCAAAGTGATATTTGGAAGCCCATAGAGGGCTATGGTGAAAAATATATCCTCAGAAAAACTGGAAGAAGATTTCCTACTTGAAACTGCTTTGTGATGTGTGACTTCCACTCACAGAGTTACATCTGTATTTCGTGGATCTCTTTGCCATATTATTTCTGTGGAATCTGAGAATCAGATATTTAGGATCCCTTGGAAGACTATAGGGTGGCGAGAATATCCTCCGATGCTAAAGAGAAACTTTCTGAGAAACTTCTTTGTGTTCTCTGTATCTCACAGAGTTACAGCTTTCCCCTCTATAGAGACTTTCGCTAAGACAGTTCTTGTGGAATTTGCAAAGGGATGTTTGGAAGGCCATAGAGAGCTATGGTGAAAAAGGAAATATCCTCAGATGAAAACTCGAAAGAAGCTTTGTGAGATACTGCTTAGTGTTCTGTGAATTCATCTCACAGAGTTACAGCTTTCCCCTCAAGAACCCGCTCGCTAAGGCTGTTCTTCTGGAATTCGCAATGTGATATTTAGAAGCCCATAGAGGGCTACGGTGAAAAAGAAAGTATCCTCAGAGTTAAACTGGAAAGATGCTTTCTGAGAAACTACTTTGTGATGTGTGAGTTCCACTCACAGAGTTACATCTGTATGTCGTAGATCTCTTTGCTAGCCTTATTTCTGTGGAAACTGAGAACAAATATTTCGGATCCCTCTGAAGACTATAGGGCCAAAGGAAATATCCTCCAATAAAAAAGAGAAAGAAGCTTTCTGAGAAACTTCTTTGTGTTCTGTGAAATCATCTCACAGAGTTACAGCTTTCCCCTCAAGAAGCCTTTCGCTAAGACAGTTCTTGTGGAATTGGCAAAGGGATATTTGGAAGCCCATAGAGGGCTATGGTGAAAAAGGAAATATTCTCAGAAGAAATCTGTAAAGAAGCTTTCTGAGAAACTGCTTAGTGTTCTGTTAATTCATCTCACAGAGTTACAGCATTCCCCTCAAGAAGCCACTCACTAACCCTGTTTTTGTGGAATACGCAATGTGATATTTGGAAGCCCATAGAGGTCTATGGTGAAAAAGAAATTGTACTCAGAGAAAAACTGGAAAGAAGGTTTAGGAGAAAGTGCTTTGTAATGTGTGACTTCCACTCACAGAATTACATCTGTATTTCGTGGATCTCTTTGCTAGCCTTATTTCTGTGGAATTGCAGAACAGATATTTCAGATCCATATGAAGACTATAGGGTCAAAGGAAATATCCTCCAAAAACAAAGAGAAAGAAACTTTCTGAGGAACTTCTTTCTGTTCTGTGAAATCATATCACAGAGTTACAGCTTCCCCTCAAGAAGCCTTTCGCTAAGACCGTTGTTGTGGAATATGCAAAGTGATGTTTGGAAGCCCATAGAGGGCTATGGTGAAACGGGAAATATCCTCAGATGAAGTCTGGAAAGAAGCTCCCTGAGAAACTGCTTAGTGTTCTGTTAATTCATCTCAAGGAGGTACAACTTTCCCCTCAAGAATCCTTTTGCTAAGCCTGTTCTTGTGGATTTCACAAAGTGATGTTTGGAAGCCCATAGATGGCTATGGTGAAAAATTAGATATCCTCAGAGAAAAACTGGAAAGAAGATTTCTGAGAATCTGCTTTGTGATGTGTGACTTCCACTCACAGTGTTACATCTGTATTTCGTGGATCTCTTTGCTAGCCTTATTTCTGTGGAATCTGAGAACTTGTATTTTGGATCCCTTTGAACGCTATAGGGCCATAGGAAATATCCTCCGATAACAAAGAGAAAGAAGCTTTCTGAGACACTTCTTTGAGTTCTGTGAAATCATCTCACAGAATTACAGCTTTCGCCCAGAAGCCTATGGCTAAGAGAGTTCTTGTGGAATGTGCAAAGTGATATTGGGAAACCCATAGAGGGCTATGGTGGAAGAGAAAATATCCTCAGAGAAAAACTGGAAAGAAGCTTTCTGAAAAACTGCTTTGTGATGTGTGACTTCCACTGACAGAGTTACATCTGGATTTCGTGGATCTCTTTGCTAGCCTTATTTCTGTGAAATCTGAGAACAGATAGTTCGGATCCCTTGGAAGACTATAGGGCCCAAGGAAATATCCTCCGATCACAAAGAGAAAGAAGCTTTCTGAGTATCGACTTTGTGTTCTGTGAAATCATCTCACAGAGTTACAGCTTTCCCCTCAAGAAGCCGCTCGCTAAGACAGTTCTTGTGGAATTTGCAAAGTGATATTTGGAAGCCCATAGAGGGCTATGGTGAAATAGAAAATATACTCAGAGAAAACCTGGAAAGAATCTTTCGGAGAAACTGCTTTGTGATGTGTGACTTCCACTCACAGAGTTACATCTGTTTTTCGTGGATCTCTTTGCCAGCCTTATTTCTGTGGAATCTGAGAACAGATATTTCGGATCCCTTGGAAGACTATAGGGCCAAAGGAAATATCCTCCGATAACAAAGAGAAAGAAGCTTTCTGAGAAATCTCTTTGGGTTCTGTGAAATCATCTCAAAGAGTTACAGCTTTCCCCTCAAGAAGCCTTTCGCTAAGACAATTCTTGTGGAATTTGCAAAGGGATATTTGGAAGCCCATAGAGGGCTACGGTGAAAAAGGAAATGTCCTCTGATGAAATCTGTAAAGAAGCTTTCTGAGAAACTGCTTAGTGTTCTCTTAATTCATTCCCACAGCAGCTCTCAGTTGCCTGTTCTTGTGGAATTCTCGTAGCGATATTATCAAGTCTACAGAGGCTGCGGTGAAAAGAAAAATATCCCAGAAAACCGAAAGAAGCTTTCGAGCAGAAACTGCTTTGTGATGTGTGACTTCACCTCACAGACTCTTCATTACTCCGCATTTTCTCGCGGAATCTCTCTTTGCTAGCCTTATTTCGTGAATCCGAACAAGATCACTCCTAACCCCCAAAACACCGCCGTTCCACAAGCCGTTTCCTATTAAAACCCCTGCGCCCCTAAACCCAAGCCCCCAAAGATCAGTTCCCAACCCATCACATAGGCTATGGTGAAGAAGGAAATATCCTCAGATGTAATCTGACAGAAGCTTTCGGAGAAACCGTTTAGTGTTCTGTGCCACTCCAACTTCACAGAGTTAAGCAGCTCTCCCTCGCTAGGAACAGAAAGCAGAAAGCTTGGATTTTGCAGGATGCTGAACTTTAGCGTGAAATATCGCTCTTTTAGAGAAAACTGAAAGAAGCTTTTGAGAAACCGCTTTCGATGTGTGAGTTCAACCTACAGACGCACATCTGTATTATGAATTTTTGTTAGCTCTTATTCTGTGGAATCTGAGAACAATATTTTCGATCCTTTGAAGACTATAGGCTGGGTTTAAAACATCCTCCCATCACAAAAGAGAGCAGCTCGGCGAAACTGCTTAGTGTTCTCTTAATTCATCTCAAGAGAGTTGTTAAAGCTTCTCAAGAAGCTGCCTGCTAAGCCTGTTCTTGTGGAGAAATTGGCAAAGGATATTTCCAGCCCATTGAGGGCCATGGCAAAAGAAAATATCCTCAGACAAAAACCGGAAAAAGAAGCTTGAGAAACTGCTTTGTGATGTGTGATTAACTCACAGAGTTACATCTGTATTTCTGTGGACTTTTGCTGGGGCTCATTTCTGTGGGAATTCGAGAACAGATACTTCGGATCCCTTGAAGACCATAGGGCCAAAGGAATTATCCTCCCGATAACAAAGCAGGAAAGAATCTTTCTGGAGAAACTTCTTTGTGTTCTGTGAAATCATCTCACAGAGTTACAGCTATCCCTCAAAAGAAGCCTTTCGCCAAGCCTGTTCTTGTGGAATTTGCAAAGGGATATTTAAAGTCAATAGAGGGCTATGGTGAAAAGAAGACCCACAGAACGATTATTCAA
>NW_022168364.1:34080-36287 GCF_008728515.1 Papio anubis
TCCACTCACAGAGTTACAGCTGTATTTCGTGGATCTGTTTGGTAGCCTTATTTCTGTGGAATCTGAGAACGGATATTTCGGATCTCTTTGAAGACTATAGGGCCAAAGGAAATATCCTCCGATAACAAAGAGAAAGAAGCTTTCTGAGAAACTTCTTTGTGTTCTGTGAGATCATCTCACAGAGTTACAGCTTTCCCCTCAAGAAGCCTTTCGCTAACACTGTTCTTGTGGAATTTGCAAAGTGATAATTGGAAGCCCATGGAGGGCTATGGTGAAAAATTAAATATCCTCATATGAAAACTGGAAAGATGCTTTCTGATAAACTGCTTAGTCTTCTGTTCATTCATCTCACAGAGTTACAGCTTTCCCTCAAATGCCGTTCGCTAAGCCTGTTCTTGTGAAATTTGCAAAGTGATATTTGGAAGCCCACAGAGGGCCACGGTAAGAAAGAAAATATCCTCAGAGAAAAACTTGAAAGAAGCTTTCTGAGAAAATGCTTTATGATGTGTGACTTCCTCTCACAGAGTTACAGCTGTATTTCCTGTATCTGTTTGCTAGCTTGATTTCTGTGGAACCTGAGAAGGGATATTTCCGATCCCTTTGAAGACTATAGGGCCAACAGAAATATCCTCCGAAATCAAAGAGAAAAAAGCTTTCTGAGAAACTCCTTCGTGTTCTGTGAAATCATATCACAGAGTTACAGTTTTCCCCTCAAGCAGCCTTTCGCTAAGACTGTTCTTGTGGAATTTGCAAAGTGATATTTGGAAGCCCGTAGAGGGCTACGGTGAAAAAGAAAATATCCTCAGAGAAAACCTAGATAGAAGATTTCGGAGAAATTGCTTTGTGAGGTGTGACTTCCAGTCACAGAAGTACAGCTGTATGTCGCGGATCTGTTTCCTAGGCTTATTTCTTTGGAATCTGAGATCGGATACGTCGGATCCCTTTGAAGACTATAGGGCCAACGGAAATATGCTCCGATAAAAAAGAGAAAGAAGCTTTCTGAGAAACTCGTTTGTGATCTGTGAAATCAACTCACAGAGTTACAGCTTTCCCCTCAAGAAGCCTTTCGCTAAGACTGTTTTTGTGGAATTTTCAAAGTGATATTTGGAAGCCCATGGAGGGCTATGGTGAAAAAGGAAATATCCTCAGATGAAAACTGGAAAGAAGCTTCCTGAGAAACTACTTAGTGTTCTCCTAATTCTTCTCACAGAGTTACAGCTTTCCTCTCAAGTAGCCGATCGCTAAGCCTGTTCATGTGGAATTGGCAAAGTGATATTTGGAAGCCCATAGAGGGCCATGGTGAAAAACAAAATATCCTCAGATTAAAACAGCAAAGAAGCTTTCTGAGAAACTGCTTTGTGATGTGTGACTTCCACTCACAGAGTTTCAACTGTATTTGTTGGATCTGATTCCTATCATTATTTCAGTGGAATCTGAGAACTGATATTTCAGATCCCTTTGAAGACTATAGGGCCAAAGTAAATATCCTCTGATAACAAAGAGAAAGAAGCTTTCTGAGAAACTTCTTTGTGTTCTGTGAAATCATCTCACAGAGTTACAGCTTTCCCCTCAAGAAGCCTTTCGCTAAGCCTGTTCTTGTGGACTTTGCAAAGTGATATTTCGATGCCCATGCTGGACTATGGTGAAAAAGGAAATATCCTCAGATGAAATCTGGAAAGAAGCTTTCTGAGAAACTGCTTATTGTTCTGTTAATTCATCTCACAGAGTCACTGCTTTCCCCTCAGGAAGCCGCTCGCTAAGCCTGTTCATCTGGAATTTGCAAAGAGATATTTGGAAGCCCATAGAGAACTATGGTGAAAAAAAAAATATCCTCAGAGAAAAATTGGAAAGAAGCTTTCTGAGAAACTGCTTTCTGATGTTTGACTTCCACTCACAGAGTTACATGTGTATTTCGTGGACCTGTTTCCTAGCCTTATTTCTGTGGAATCTGAGAACTGATATTTCGGATCTCTTTGAAGACTATAGGCCCGAAGGAAATATCCTCTGATAACAAAGAGAAAGAAGCTTTCTGAGAAACTTCTTTGTGTTCTGTGAAATCATCTCACAGAGTTACAGCTTTCCCCTTAAGAAGCCGATCGCTAAGCCTGTTCTTGTGGAATTTGCCAACTGATATTTCGATGCCCATAGAGGGCTACGGTGAAAAAGGAAATATTCCCAGATGAAATCTGGAAAGAAGCTTTCTGAGA
>NW_022168365.1:0-1158 GCF_008728515.1 Papio anubis
GAAGTATAGTTACTGGAATGCTTTCTGCACCTGGACTGCTGGAGTACGCCCTTCAGTTCTACTTTCTTCTACCTCATGGTCAGTATTGATATGTATTAGCCCATGGTGAACAACAGTTTTTGAGTTTTGATCCTCCTTCACATTCAGTCACAAAGAACCCTGTGAAACGGAATATTCCAAACACATGAAGAGTTGACTCAGACACTAGCTTTTGCTTCTTCTCTAGTTAAGTCTAATTTATCTAGATAGGCTGCAGACACCAACCTAACTACATACCCATTTCTATGGGAAGAGATATGCCTAAGAAATTAATTTGTCTGACAAATTTACATTTAAGAATCACATTTTTTGCTTTAGATGTCATATAATTGAAAGCAAATGTGAGTTTTCTAGGTACAAACTTAATTTGATAATTGTTTTGTTCTGAAATTAATTCTGGCATTTAAAGAAGAAAATTGTTTCTTCTTATGGAGAAATATTCTAGAGAGAAAAATAGAGTGAACATCCACTTCTTTTTAAAAGTTATAGCTTATAGCAAAACACACAAAAAATGGACAAGCAAACCTTTATAATGAAAACACGGTTTTGCAATAATGATCATGACAGTCTATGTAATGGAAAAATTCTTTTGATAAGAATTTATCATTACCTTAGTGGCCTTTAATCATTTTTGACCATGGTCTACTATAAAAATGTGTGTTATATCACAAAAAACACACAAATCATTGTTTACCTATAGATATTATGAATATATATATATATATATATATATATATATAATTTTTTGAAATAATTTTTACCGTGAGTGTATGAGAGAGGTTTACTATGCTGTGCCCTATCAGTTTGAATATTGCTGGCTTTTACCCACTAAATTGAGAACCAAGATGGCATAATTAAAAACATGGACTCACAAGATTGATAGGGTTGGAATCTTGGCTCTGCCTCTAACTGTGTAATCTTGATGAAATTGCTTAACCTCTCTTTGCCATCAGTAAAATGGGAATAGTAATATATCTACCTTATAAGGCAGTTATAAGGATGAAATGAGTTAAAGAACTTAGAATGGTGACTGACATATAGTAAACACTACAGAAGTATTAGTTACTAATACTGTTTTCACAACCCAATAATATGTAATGGCTTGAAGTTTGAAAAACA
>NW_022168366.1:0-1158 GCF_008728515.1 Papio anubis
ACAAAAAGTAAGGTCCTCAGAATTTAGCCATGTCAAGACAGCCTTTTCTACATTATTAACTGAAGAAAAATGGGTCTCCTTTAAAGTTTTTTTAAAATCAAAAAAGAAAAAGAAGTTAGCAGGAGCCAAATCAGGGATAAAAGGTGGATGCCTAATAATTTTCCATGGAAACTCTGGCAAAATTGTCTTTTTTTAACGAGGGGAATGAGGAGGAACATTGTTGTGGTGGAAAAGAATTCTCTGGTGAAATTTTCTGGAAATTTTTCTTCTAAAGCTTTGGCTAACTGTCCCCAAATACTCTCATCATAGCGTGTGTTATTGGTTTTTTTGTTTTTGGCCCTCTAGAAAGCCAACAAGCAAAATGCCTTGAGCATTCTAAGACACTGTTACTATGAGCCTTGTTCCAGACCAGTCACCTTTTGCTGAGACTGGACCACTTTCACCTCTTGGTGGCCATTGCTTTAATTGTGTTTTGGCTTGAAAATTTCATTGGAACAGCTGTGTTTGACTTCCTCACACAATTATCTGAAGAAATGCTCAGGATCTTGATTACACTTACATACAACTTCATTTGAAAGCTCTGCCCTTGTCTGCTGCTGATCTAGAAATAAGAGTTTTTGAATCTACTGAGTGGAAAAATTTTTCAAAATTGTGTAAATTTAACCAATTGAGATGGCTATGGTGTTGACTGTTGTTTATACTGTTGTCATTCCTAAAGCAGGGCATGAACAAGATTAATTTCTTTTCTGGTGAATTAATGTGAATTGTCTGCCACTGCAGGCTTTATCTTCAACTCTTATCATCGCTTCTTAAAATGAGTTATTCATTTGCAAACTTGTGAATGTTGGGGGGCACTGTCCTCATAAACTGTTATAAAGAATCAGTGATTTTACTATTCTTTCAGCCAAAATTGCCATACATTTGATATTTATTCTTGCTTTAATTTTAGCAGGATTCAAGTTGCTCTAATAGGATCTCTTTTCAAATTGCTGTCTTAGTTTCCTTATTATAATTCCTCAAAATAGATCCTGTTCTGACATGTTATAACAAGTTAGTACAAGTTTATTTAGGTGCAAAATATTTTTGTAATCTATGCATAGTTTTTTCCATGTGCATTTTCCATGACTTTTTGAAGATCCTTCATACTTTTTAAAGAGT
>NW_022168367.1:0-1158 GCF_008728515.1 Papio anubis
TCCACTCAGGTTGTGGGAACCAGGCCATTCCTGCGTCCTTGAGTAGCTGAGGCTGCTGGATGGTGCACCTGCTCCAGGTGCACCCTTGCAGAGGTGGCTGGTTGCTCTTTGAGCCAGCTTGGCCTTGCCTGGCATACACAGGCCTCAGCTACTTACACACTGCTCCAAATCAGCTTTTCCAGAGTCTAAGTCTGGCCAGGGCCACAGAAGGCCGAGTCCCCTGGGTGGTAATCCTGCCTGCTTTCTGCACTTGAACATAAAGTCCTCCTCAAGATGGCCTGTGGTCTGCCTCTTGGCAACCAAGAAGCCTGCACTTCCATAGGAGCCCTGAGACGTGGACTGGAACCCCAAAGGCAGCACATACCCTGCTCCTCAGCCTGCTGCTCGTTTCCTCTATATGGTTCCATTTGTAGCACGGTAGTTGCACTGAGGCTTGTGCGTGTCAGGCAAGGCCAAGCAAGCTCAAAGAGCAACCAGCCACCTCTGCAAGGGTGTGCCAGGAGCAGGTGGAGCAGCCACCAACCTCACTCGCTGATGGACATGGTACATCAGTTCTTCTACCCTAAAGGTAGGGCCGAGAGGCAGACCACGGGCCGTCTTGAGGAGAACTTTATGTTCAAGTGCAGAAAGCAGGCAGGATTACCACCCAGGGGACTCGGCCTTCTGTGGCTACAGTGCCACACGAGCCCTGAGGCATGGACTGGTGCCATCTCCTTTATACAAAAATTAACTTAAGATGGATTAAGCAGTTCAACATGCCATCTGCTTTTCCTCAGGCCTCTGCTCCATCAGGTGGCAGCCACTCAGGTTGTGGGAACCAGGCCATTCCTGCGTCCTTGAGTAGCTGAGGCTGCTGGATGGTGCACCTGCTCCAGGTGCACCCTTGCAGAGGTGGCTGGTTGCTCTTTGAGCCAGCTTGGCCTTGCCTGGCATACACAGGCCCCAGCTACTTACACACTGCTCCAAATTAGCTTTTCCAGAGTCTAAGTCTGTCAAGGGCCACAGAAGGCCGAGTCCCCTGGGTGGTAATCCTGCCCGCTTTCTGCACTTGAACATAAAGTCCTCCTCAAGATGGCCTGTGGTCTGCCTCTTGGCAACCAACAAGCCTGCAGTTCCATAGGAGCCCTGAGACATGGACTGGAACCCCAAAGGCAGCAC
>NW_022168368.1:0-1158 GCF_008728515.1 Papio anubis
AAAAGCACAGTTTAGGAGTTTATCTTTGAAGGTACAGACTCCCAGAAAGGGACTCAGAAACTTCCAAGTGTCTGCTGATCACACTATGAGAATCACCTGTCTATAAAAGCCTATCTCATTTTGCCTTCTGTTTCCTTGCTGACCTCACCCTCTTTCGATCTCCTCTTCTTCACTCCACTTCAGCCACATTGACCTGATTGCTATTTTGCAAATACTGCTGACATACACTAGTTTTTAGAAGTTGCATTGGCTGTTTCCTCTTCTTTGGATGTGATCTTCCATTACATTCAAATGGCTAATTCCCCAAAGGCTAACAGCTAATTAAGCCATTGCTCAAACATTACCTTATAAATAAGACCTACCCTGACCACAGTATTGAAGATCACAACTCAGAACTTTTAATTTTACTTGCCTTGTTTTATATTTTTTATAGCATTTAGTGCATTCCTTTTTTACATTTGTTATGTTTATTGTTTATTTTCTCTCATCCTTCATTAAAACAGAAGTTTTATGCAGGCAGGGATTTTTTTTTTTATATTTTATTATTGCTGTATCTCAAATGTTTATATTGAGTTATCCACACGGTAGGTATCAATAAATATTTTTGAAGTAAAAGGTGAATGATTCTAATTGCATATCATCTTATTTAATTAATGCAACTGCTCTTTTTTATTTCAGAGAATATTAATACTATATAATAATAATATATTTTAAATTTCTGCTCGTTTTATTATTATTATTTCACTTTATTTTTTTTGAGACAGAGCTTGCTCTGTTACCCAGGCTGGGGTGCAGTGGAGCAATCTCGGCTCGCTGCAACCTCCGCCTCTGAGGTTCAAGCAATTCTCCTGCCTCAGGCTTCGTAGTAGCTGGAATTACAGGGGCCTGCCACCACACCCAGCTAATTTTGGTATTTTTAATAGAGACAGGGTTTCACCATGTTGGCCAGGCTAGTCTCGAACTCCTGACCTGAATTGATCCACCCGTCTTGGCCTCCCAAAGTGCTGGGATTACAGGGGTGAGCCATCACACCCGGCCTATCTTTTCCCATCCATTTCTTATTCTTATTGTTTTCTTTTGACTTGTCTTCCATGCTAGAGATTTCCTCAAATATCTGATGAACTTTTCTCTTCATTCACACTTAATAGTGAGGTTCTT
>NW_022168369.1:0-1158 GCF_008728515.1 Papio anubis
CACTATTCTTAGGTGTCAGGTGCGAGAGTTGAATTTGTAGAAGCTGTGCAGATAGGAAAGGGCCTGGCAGGGAGTGCTGTTTACACGGAACCGATTTAACGTGAGGTCTGCGCTCTCCCTGGTTCCTCATCTGACCGGTGTCTCCCAGTCTGCAACGGGATGTTCACGTGACTTGGCGCCATTGTCCCACTCTGTAGATGTCTGAGGATCTGTGTGCGGCTGCTCTGTTAGAGTGAGTTGTGATAATGAACTGAGAAACAGTGAACAAACCCTGAATTGGTTAGCACTGGTTCCATGGCCACTTCTGCCGTGGTTGGAGTCATTCATATTAAAGTGTGCTGGACTCCTACGCAGAGATCTGAATTTCAGAGGCCCTTTAGCTCGGCAGCTAACCAGCTGCTTCCTTCAGAAGACATTTGAGTCCCCTTTACCTGCCAGGGTGTGACCCTGGGAGTTTGAAGATGAGTGAGACAAGCCGTCCCCGTCTTGTGGATTTTACTGTCCAGAGGGGAGACAGATGTGGATGGTGAAGGAGGCCCTATCAGAGGTCAGCGCACGTCGGTTTTATTTCTTCAGCACTTGCTGTGATCAGGCGGTGTCCCGGGCCATGTGCAGAGCATCTGGGGACCCTTCCCATGGCATCCCATGCACAGTTAGCATCTGCGCCATCTTCATAGTTGGCCTGAGTTTTGGGGAAAGTACCGAGGATGGCTTCTGCCTTTGCTGGAGAGGGTTGGAAGTCAGGGCAGCCCTCCACAAGGAGATGATCACCACCTGATTCCTCAAGAAAGAGAGGTGGTCCCCACATGGGCGGAGCAGGGCAGCATGCACAGACCTGGGTGTGGGGTCTGGGGCAGCTGCATCTGAGTGGGGTCTGCTGGGAGACAGCAGGGGTGAGGTGTGAAGGCAATTGGAATTTACAGGATAAATTATCACTAAGGCGATGCTGGGTAAACAGATAAAATCGGGACTCTCTGGGGTAAACATGGACTTAGGGTTACCCTGGGCGGGGGTGTTTTCAGGCTCTGAAGGGCAGAGATTTAGGAAATTGGGGCAGAGCTGAGCCCCAGACGAGGATGAAGACCACCCTTGGGGGGATGTTGAATGAGACGGGTGGAAACCCAGTGAATGTCCTGGGGGTCAGTCCAGCAGGAAGGC
>NW_022168370.1:0-1158 GCF_008728515.1 Papio anubis
AAAAAAAAAAAAAAACAAATGATTCAATGGAAAAGAATGAATGAAATTCCTGAGCTGAAAACTGCAAGATGGGTATTAATCAGGAGAGAAAGGTGTTCCAGGCACAGGGAACAGAATACCCAAAAGCCTAAATCCTAAATGTGGGAAGCAGCGTCACCTCTCTGTAACCAGTTATTTGTCTCATAATCTGCAACTCTGTGTCTGTCCCTGTCTTTCCTGGCTCAGCCTCACTGTTCTCCATCTCTCGGCAGGCACGGGCGCCCCTTCGTGGCGGCCACAGAAGAACCGCTCCCGGGCGGCGTCGGGCGGGGCGGCGCTGGCCAGTCCTGGCCAGGTGACGGGATCAGGGGCCCCAGCTGGGTCTGGAGGCAAGGAGCGCTCGGAAAACTTGTCCTTGCGGCGCAGCGTGTCGGAGCTTAGCCTTCAGGGGCGGCGGCGGCGGCAGCAGGAGCGGAGACAGCAGGCACTTAGCATGGCCCCAGGGGCAGCCGACGCCCAAATCGGACCTGCAGACCCCGGGGACTTCGATCAGTTGACTCAATGCCTCATCCAGGCCCCCAGCAACCACCCCTACTTCCTGCTGCTCCAGGGCTACCAGGACGCCCAGGTAAGCGCCACCCCAGCCCCGCACGCCCAGAGCCCTATACCCCACCTGTTGGTGGGTGAGCAACAGAACTACAACTCCTAGAATGCCCAGGGGCGCGCTAGCCTCTGGTACTCTAGAGGGGCGTGGTCACTCAAGGTTCCAGAGTAGAGATTCACAGGTGAGATTTACAGGAGATGGAGAGTAGATGACGGAGAAAGAGTCCATTGGAGTAAGCAATAGGAAAGAGTTCACTTTATTCAAAGTTGGAGGAAAGCACTGTCTTCATTAAGGAGATTCCATTGTAGAAAGAAGATCCCCGCTGGGTGTGCGGTTTACTCCCATAATCCCAGCACTTTGGGAGGCCAAGGTGGAAGAATTGCTTGAGGCCAGAAGTTTGAGACCAACCTGGACAACATAGTGAGATCCTGTCTCTACCAAAAATTAGGCCTGGCGCAGTGGCTCAGGCCTGTAATCCCAGCACTTTGGGAGGCCTTGGCGGGTGGATCACCTGAGGTCAGGAGTTCGAGACCAGCCTGACCAACATGGAGAAATCCCGTCTTTACTAAAAATAC
>NW_022168371.1:0-1158 GCF_008728515.1 Papio anubis
GGGATGCTGGTCAGAACACCGGCTCTGCACCATCCTTCACCTAGACCGTGACACCAGGGAACCACATCTAGGTGGCTGGCAGCTCAGCTGCATCTGGCCCCTGCTCTTCATGTAACACCAGGTGCTCCTGCTGGCCAGGATTAGGCTGCGGGACTTTTGCCAGGCAGGCGGGAGACCATTTTATGTTTAGTTTCTTTAGTGTATAAGTAAGGGTTTTTTTCTCAACTTTCATTAAAATAAAATTTTAAAACACTATTCAAAATGTTGTATAGTTGTTGCAATGAGAAAAGTAACCACGGTGCAGTAACTGTATGCCAGTCTTCAGGATTCATTGTCCAGTATGTCAAATTGAGGCTACGGCTGAACAAGTCATGCAACAGCATTTATGCTACACATGCCAACCATTTAATGTTTTCCTTCTTTGTTCTAATTAATTAGTGTTAACTCAGTTTAAGGAAAACAAAACAAAAAACAACAAAGCAAAACCCTTAAAAATCAGAGCATGTTACCCAATCTACCACACTTGTTCTACTGACCAGCTACTCTCAAATTTAAATTCTAGTTAAATTCAAGTTTCACTGGGATACTCTATCTTCTTGAAGTTTAAATATTTAATGAATCACTTATATGTTTACTGAAGGGCTGGAGATGGGAGGTATTTAAGCAAGTGGTAGGGCTGGCCTTCTCCAGAAGTCCTGGGCAGAAGAGAGCTGGCCATCAGTCTCTATGAAATACAGATAAACTTTTTCCACTATGGATCTTCCCAGACTTTCTGACACCTCTCCTCTAAGTGAATATTAAGGAAGGAGAGAATCATTTGAACCCAGAATCTAAAAGGATGTCCCACGACTTAATTTGAACACAACCCCCAGTGTGTTATATGAGAGAAAAAACAAGCCAAAGAAGTCAACATTTCAGGGTCTGAAACATGTAATACCCCCAAATCAACACCAAATAAACACCTAAACCCAATCCTGGAGCCGCAAAGCTCTTATAAGAAAAGTGGGAGTCTGTATCTCAGCAAAACTTGTATCTCTACACGCAGTTTGCAAAAAAGAAAGAAAACAAAAGCAAAAATTATCTATGGCAAGAAACCCTTAGACCATGCAATTGATTTGGCAATACTTTTTCTTATTTTTTGTTCTTTTTGGATGGGAC
>NW_022168372.1:0-1158 GCF_008728515.1 Papio anubis
TCCACTCAGGTTGTGGGAACCAGGCCATTCCTGCGTCCTTGAGTAGCTGAGGCTGCTGGATGGTGCACCTGCTCCAGGTGCACCCTTGCAGAGGTGGCTGGTTGCTCTTTGAGCCAGCTTGGCCTTGCCTGGCATACACAGGCCTCAGCTACTTACACACTGCTCCAAATCAGCTTTTCCAGAGTCTAAGTCTGGCCAGGGCCACAGAAGGCCGAGTCCCCTGGGTGGTAATCCTGCCTGCTTTCTGCACTTGAACATAAAGTCCTCCTCAAGATGGCCTGTGGTCTGCCTCTTGGCAACCAAGAAGCCTGCACTTCCATAGGAGCCCTGAGACGTGGACTGGAACCCCAAAGGCAGCACATACCCTGCTCCTCAGCCTGCTGCTCGTTTCCTCTATATGGTTCCATTTGTAGCACGGTAGTTGCACTGAGGCTTGTGCGTGTCAGGCAAGGCCAAGCAAGCTCAAAGAGCAACCAGCCACCTCTGCAAGGGTGTGCCAGGAGCAGGTGGAGCAGCCACCAACCTCACTCGCTGATGGACATGGTACATCAGTTCTTCTACCCTAAAGGTAGGGCCGAGAGGCAGACCACGGGCCGTCTTGAGGAGAACTTTATGTTCAAGTGCAGAAAGCAGGCAGGATTACCACCCAGGGGACTCGGCCTTCTGTGGCTACAGTGCCACACGAGCCCTGAGGCATGGACTGGTGCCATCTCCTTTATACAAAAATTAACTTAAGATGGATTAAGCAGTTCAACATGCCATCTGCTTTTCCTCAGGCCTCTGCTCCATCAGGTGGCAGCCACTCAGGTTGTGGGAACCAGGCCATTCCTGCGTCCTTGAGTAGCTGAGGCTGCTGGATGGTGCACCTGCTCCAGGTGCACCCTTGCAGAGGTGGCTGGTTGCTCTTTGAGCCAGCTTGGCCTTGCCTGGCATACACAGGCCCCAGCTACTTACACACTGCTCCAAATCAGCTTTTCCAGAGTCTAAGTCTGTCAAGGGCCACAGAAGGCCGAGTCCCCTGGGTGGTAATCCTGCCCGCTTTCTGCACTTGAACATAAAGTCCTCCTCAAGATGGCCTGTGCTCTGCCTCTTGGCAACCAACAAGCCTGCAGTTCCATAGGAGCCCTGAGACATGGACTGGAACCCCAAAGGCAGCAC
>NW_022168373.1:0-36287 GCF_008728515.1 Papio anubis
GGCCTCCCAAAGTGCTGGGATTACAGGCATGAGCCACCATACCCTGCTGGGTTTTACATTTAAGACTTTAATCCATCTTGAGTTAATTTTTGTACAAGGTGTAAGGAGGGGGTCTAGTTTCTGCTTTCTGCATATCATCAGAGTGAACAGGCAACCTACAGAATGGGAGAAAAGTTTTGCAATCTGTCCATTTGACAAAGGGCTAATATCCAGAATCTACAAGGAACTTAAACAAATTTACAAGAAAAAAACAACTGCATCAAAATATAAGCAAAGGATATGAGCAGACACTTCTCAAAAGAAGACATTTAGAAATGCAAATCAAAACCGCAATGAGATATCATCTCAAGCCAGTTAGAATGGTGATTATTAAAAAGTCAAGAAATAACAGATACTGGTGAGGCTGTGGAGAAATAGGAATGCTTTTACACTGTTGGTGGGAGTGTAAATTAGTTCAACCTTTGTTGAAGACAGTGTGGTGATTCTTCAAGGATCTAGAACCAGAAATACCAAGCAATCCCATTACTGGATATATACCCAGAGGATTACAAATCATCTTACTATAAAGACACAAGCACACACATGCTTACTGCAGCACTATGTACAATAGCAAAGACTTGGAACCAACCCAAATGCCTATCAATGATAGACTGCATAAAGAAAATGTGGCACATATAGGCTGGGCGCGGTGGTTTACACCAGTAATCCCCGCACTTTGGGAGGCTGAGGCGGGCAGATCATGAGGTCAGGAGATCAAGACCATCCTGGCTAACACGGTGAAATCCATCTTTACTAAAAATACAAAAAAGTAGCTGTGTGTTGTGGCAGGCACCTGTAGTCTCAGCTACTTGGGAGGCTGAGGCAAGAGAATGGCATGAACCTGAGAGGGGGAGCTTGCAGTGAGCTGAGATCATACTACTGCACTCAGCCTGGGCCACAGAGCGAGACTCTGACCCCTTCCCCCCCAAAAAATGTGAAAATGTGGCACATGTATACCATGGAATACTATGCAGCCATAAAAAAATAATGAGTTCAGTCTTTTGCATGGACATAAATGAAGCTGGAAGCCATCATTCTCAGCAAACTAACACAGGGACAGAAAACCAACACCACATGTTCTCACTCATAAGTGGGAATTGAACAATGAGAACACACGAACACAGGGAGGGGAAGATCACACACCAGGGCCTGTTGGGGGTTGGCGGGCAAGGGGAAGGAGAGCATTAGGACAAATACTTAATGCTTCTGGGGCTTAAAACCTAGATGACAGGTTGATAGGTGTAGCAAACCTCCGCGGTGCATGTATACCTATGGAAAAAACCTGCACGTTCTGCACATGTATCCCAGAACTTAAAGTAAAATAAATACACACACACACACACACACACACACACACACATATAAGCACTAAAAAATATAAAATGCAAACAAAGAAATACAGAACAAACTAACAAAAGCTACTACTAAATTATAAAACTGGCATTTCAGTTAGGATATATTTAAAAGATGGTAGATTTGCTTAAGTGTGAAAATCCCAGAGACATGAAGTTGCCAGGTGATGGCCCTGGAATTTAAATAGAAAAAAAATAAAGTCTAGTCTCTAAGGAAATAAGCAAGTAGCAAATACATAATTAAGATGAATCTCAGAACACTGGATAATTTTGGCTCAGATCAGTGTTCCCCTTTGGTACAAGACCTCCTTTGTCTAGTTAAACTTACTGATGAGGCTATCAGGACACATATGCTATTTATTTTTACTATAGGCATAATATGTCTTAATCTTGTGTCTTCATAGAAACTAATAGCTGTGAAATATGGGGAAATTTACAAAACATATTTAAAGGCATGTTTATCTGTTAAGATTTAACTGACCTAAAAAATAGTGGATTGTTGGCAAACTATTAAGTTTTTACCAGGGAATTTAGACAAGTCTGTTGGATCACAGAAGAGGGTCTATAAATTGGAGGACTGAAAGTGGTGTTAGAGTTCATGATCAGACTAATAACGCATCCTTGCTTTTAGATGCCTTGGCTTAAAGACCTCAGCTTCTGAGGATATATTATCACACTGGCTTCAGAAAAAGGCCTGAGGAGCTCCCCTTTCAAAAAACTGGCTTTTCTGGTGATTACTTAAGGATTAAGGGGTAAAGGATGCTATTTAGTGTCCTTGCCTCTCCCAGTCCAATTTCAAAGAATTCTAAAGCCAGAGTGCAAGAGTCAGTGCTACCTCAAAAGAAAGGGAAGGTTACTCGGTGTCCGGGTACCAGATGCAGTGAAAAAGGTGTGCCCCATGGCCAGGAAACTCAGGTCAGTGTCCTGGAAGGGATGGTTCACACTCAGGGCTAGAGTCAAAGCAGAATCCACAGGCCTGTCAAACAAATGCCCAGCACTTGTTTCTGGGATCATTTAACTCTCACTAGCATGCTTCTGTTTTCATGTGCTTCTAGAAGTGTCATTGGACAGGATGATTTTGGCCCAGATGAATGCTCCTGTTTGAGACAAGAACTCTGCATGGTTAAAGCTACACATAGATTCTCACTGATCTCACTGCCTTGAAATAACTGAAGATATGTTTAATTCAATACATTTTCTAATACTGAGTATCTCATCTGCCAAATGTTACTCATGGTATTATAGAAGATTCTAAACCGGGCGTGGTGGTTCACACCTGTAATCCCAGCACTTTGGGAGACCAAGGCGGGTGGATCACCTGAGGTCAAGAGTTCAAGGCAAGCCTGGCCAAGATGGTGAAACCCTGTCTCTACTAAAATTACAAAAATTAGCCAGGCATGGTGGTCGGTGCCTGTAATTCCAGCCACTCTGGAGGCTGAGGCAGAGAATTGCTTGAACCCAGGAGGTAGAGGTTGCAGTGAGCCGAGATCATGCCACTGCACTCCAGCCTAGGCAACAGAGTGAGACTCGGTCTCACACACACACACACACAAAAATAGAAGAAGATTCTAAAAATAATAAGGTACATTGTAGAGAAATAAGTTCTAGAGCTGTACTGTTCAAACCAGTAGCCACTTACCTATGTGTAGCTATTGAACACTTGGTATGTGGTTAGTCCAAATTAAGATGTACCTGAACTGTCAAAGGCACACTGGATTTCAAAGACTTAGTATGAAAAATATGTAACATTTCATTAATAATTTTACATTGGTTATATGTTGAAATAATTATATTTTAGATAAATTTAAAATATTACTAAACTTGATACCCCTGCACGTTTTACCTTTTCTAATATGGCTACTAGAAAATTTTAAATGACATAAGTGACTCACATTATATTTCCATTGGATACAATTGCTGTAGAGGGAAAAGACTATCATAAATCTTTAGGTGGGATTACAAACTAGATTATGCAAAATGCTATAACTGAGACCTTTTTTAATACACTAGAAGAATAGGAAGAAGCGCATAAGTCATGGACAGAAAAAGAGGGGATTTACTCTGTGCTCTAAAGCATGGGTAAATCTGAATATTACACAGCTATAAAATCTCTGAAAACTTAAATAATTTATCTCAGTCTTCCTGACACATAGCAGCCACTGTCCTGCACTAAACTTTTCTCCTGCCAATACATCATACAATTTTCTCTTATGATTTGGAAAATTCTATTGCTGATTAAATTCTATTGCTGTTATTTCAAGGGATCATATGCCTTATGGTTTTATTTTTAAAACTTTTTTCAATAACACTGTCACCAATACCAGTATGGTCATCACACTGTCTCAGCATCATTGGTTTCGGTTTTTTTGTTTGTTTGTCTTTTTGAGACACAGCCTAGCTCTGTCTCTGAGGCTAGAGTGCAGTGTCGGGATCTTGACTCACTGCAACCTCCACCTCGCAGGTTCAAGCCATTCTCATGCTTTAGCCTCCCTAATAGCTAAGACTACAGGTTCACCCCACCACACCCAGCTAATTTTTATATTTTTAGGAGAGACGAGGTTTCACCATGTTAGCCAAGCTGGTCTCCAACTCCTGGCCTCATGTGATCGACCCACCTCGGCCTCCTGAAGTGCTGGGATTACAGGCATGAGCCATCGCCCCAAGCCATGATTGGAATTTAATACATAATCAACTTGTCTTGGATACCCAGTATCAAGCATTCTTTTGCTAAATTAAAGAAAAACTCTTTTAGTTAACAATCTAAAAATAGAATCTCTGATGCTATTTATAATAGATATTTGAGCTCCCTTCCTCTGTAGAGACCATTGGGAATGGGATCTAAAATTAACCACAACCTGCAGCAGAGAGCACTCATTCTTAAATACTACTCTAGGGCACCAACTTTTTCTATTAATTCTGGCCACTTCACCATTTGCACCAGGTCATGTTAGCTTGATTGGTAACCACCTTAAAAATACCCCACGAAGGCCAGACATGGTGACTCACGCCTGTAATCCCAGCACTTTGGGAGGCCAAGGCAGGTGGATCATGAGTTCAGGAGATTGAGACCATCCTGGCTAACACGGTGAAAACCCATCTCTACTAAAAATACAAAAAATTAGCTGCGCGTGGTGGTAGGCACCTGTAGTCACAGCTACTCAGGAGGCTGAGGCAGGAGAATGGTGTGAATCTGGGAGGCAGAGCTTGCAGTGAGCCAAGATGGCACCACTGCACTCCAGCCTGGGCGACAGAATGAGAATACTTCTAAAAAAAAAAAAAAAAAATACCCCATAAACCTTGGAATCCACAATTGCTGGTCCTCATTTTCCATTTTCATTTTCTAAAATATACATTTTGATGCTCAGAAATTGAACACTTCGCTGAAAATTGCTACTTTTAACTGGGAAGGAGCTACAGAGAGTCAAGATCTTCCCTTTTTTGAATCTTCTCCCCATATCCACAGCTCCCTCACCAGGCTCTGAAGCCAATCAAAGCCAATACCCGGCAATTTTATACACGTAAATTTCTTTTTTAAAAAACTAGAAATTCATGATATATCGAAGATTTCTAATTTCATTGAAATAGGAAGGGTCTTCCTCTACACCACATTTTTAATACACACATATTGATGTGAGCTCTTGTCCAAGACATGGTTCCTCATACATAAAACTTTTAAGGCTTTCATGATAGTCCACTTTTGTGGTCAGGTCTTCTTTCAGTATGGACCTTCTGGTTAATCTCTAGTTGGAGGTGGTAATCCATAATTCCTTTTTGCTTCAGTCTCTTTAGGAGATGCCACCAGACTGCTTAGTAATGTAGAGGAGGCAGAATAGGAAGGAGAGGGGGAGGTAACACTTTCTGAGAGCCTTGCTTCACGTCAGAAGCTGCCACTGCATAAAGCTCTATTTTATCAATTTGGAAATGAAATCTCAGAAAGGTCAAGTATGTGTTAGAGAGCAAGTAAGTGGGAATGGGCTTCAAGCATGGTTCCATCTAGCTCTTAACCACCTTCTTTCCTTTTATCATTTGTTAATATATGAAAGCACATATTTGCGTGTTTTTTGAAAATGTCTTCAGAATCAGTGATAGGAGGAAATTTGTTTAAATGGTAAATAAAGAACCTAGGCATCCCCTGGGACTTTGCATCCACAGGCCTGGTGCTGAGATCAGGAGGTGATTTTCCTCATTTCACAGCAGCCCTTGGAAGTGCAGGTGATGACATCCTGGACGCCTTCCATCTCTGGGCTGTACTTTGAATTTGTTCAAGGAGGGTAATTTGAGGCTAACATTAGATCAAATTGCCAATCTTCGGAGTTTCTATTTTTAGCAATACACACCAAGTTTTACAATATCTGTTTTGTTTAAACTCTTCTCTGAGGTGATTCAATACCTAGCACATCTGGAAAACTAATTTTTTTTTTTTTTTTTTTTTTTTTGAGATGGAGTCGCCCAGGTTGGAGTTCAGTGGTGCAATCTTGGCTCACTGCAAGCTCCACCTCCTTGGTTCACGCCATTCTCCTGCCTCAGCCTCCCGAGTAATTGGGACTACAGGCACCTGCCACCACCCCCAGCTAATTTTTTTGTATTTTTAGTAGACACGGGCTTTCACCGTGTTAGCTAGGATGGTCTCAATCTCCTGACCTCATGATCCACCCGCCTCGGCCTCCCAAAGTGCTGGGATTACAGGTGTGAGTCACTGTGCCCGGCCAAAAACTAAAATTTTTTAAACTAACTGATTAAATGAAACAAAAAACTCATAATTTTTAGGCACCACCTGTTAATTTATTTGTTTGGATGCCTTAGCATTGTTCTAATAAACTATTTGTTAGGTCTTGGTACATGTCTAAGTTGGAATACAAGTAAAATTATCTCCATACCAAAGGTCTAAAAAAATTAAGCAGATGGGTTCTTGGCTATTTTCCAAAACAACACAGTGGTGTGAACACATCAACAAATGTAAATTTTAAAAAACCTTTGATCATATGTGGCCTCCCTGTAAACGGAACTTTTGGCACCACCTAAAGTCATCATGTTGTGATAGTGTGGTACCAGCTGTGCACATACATTTAGATCAGGTGATCACTAATGTCTGATTAGAATTCTTGCTTATTAATAAGGTTTAGGGTAGAATGGAAGGTGAATTATAGAAAGAGAAGCACAACCATACAAAATTTTGAGAAAATATCTTCACCGTTTCTAAGTTAAATTTAATTTTCTTGTTTTACAGATGAGAAAATCAAAGCATATATCATCTGCTTCACATCCCACATTTACTTAAGGCTGTAAGAACAGATCATTGTTCCCAATGACTATCCCCTCCATCTCAGGTTCTGTGATTTCAGAGAGAGTAGTAGCATCCTTGAGGACGGGCATTGGGTTTTTGGGGTTTTTTTGTTTTTGTTTTTGGTTTTGGTTTTTACAATATTTAGCTTATTCCTAGTAGAGAGCACTCAATTGATATGTTTTCCAAATTGAATTGACTTTGTGTTAGTGAAGTTTTTAATAAACACATAGTAACTTTACACAGTGAATGTTACCTTTTCAAAAATGTCTATTATATTAATATTGATTTCTCACCATTATACCGCTATTAAAAACTCTTTGTAAATGAAGGGTTTTGACATTTAAAAATAAACTAATATATAGCATAGCATTGAACTTTACGAAAATTACTGTATGGAACATTCAATAAAAGCAAACACTTACTACCCTGTCAGTCCAAAATGTAATATTGTGCCATAGCCTTTAAATTGTATTGTTATAAAAATGTTGCTTAACTGGGCCCTTAGGAGTTAATAATGATTCTGAAAATAAACTAAATAGTATTTCTGCATTCAGTCATCATTTTTATTGAGAAAATTTGTCGAACATCCAGGAATTGTTTTGGGAAAAGACATTCTACCTATAAAGTTGAATTTCTTTCTTTTTTTTTCTCAGAAGAGAGGAAATTGGGTTACTCAAACCACTGCCATTCTCATTCCAGACAGGCCCTTCTTTTTCTTGAAGTGCTCTTTGAGCCTGCATGTTTCTAACATAAGCCTCCTTGTGGGCTATGTTATGGGATCCTGTGAGAGCAATGACTTCTTGAGAAGTCCAATGAACTGGCAGAAACCCCTAATGGAAAAGATGATCAACTCAGATACTGGTGCGGTGCAAAGGGATAGGCAAGGAGAAAGTGTGAGTTCTACACATGGTTCAGGCCAGCCAACTCAAGGTAACTTGAGTCTATCCATGCAAATACTAGCCACTTGCATTTTCACATAGTCCAAGAGTTGATTTGGGCTAGCAGAATTAAGCTTATTTACTACAAGGAGAAATCTACATTCTTAAAATCAATTTTGAACAAAAGTTTGAGTCCAGTCAGGTTGGAATGTACTCTTCAAGAGCAGGTATTAAGTCTTTTTAAGCTTATAGGCCATAAAGAGATCGGGACAATATTTTCACATTCAATTCTACTGAGTTTTCCTAGAATGCTTTTTCTGACATTAAATTTGTAAATATGTTTTAAAGGTAAAAATATTGTTTGCTATTTCAAAAAATAAACTATGTTTTAGAAATTTTAAAGATTGCATTTTCATGTTAGCAATTTACAGTTTAATCTCACCTCACTCTCATCTGTAAAATGGGATAATAAATTTTGATTGTAAGATTATGAAGACTAAACGGTTGATGCCCTTAGCACTTAGAACAGTGACTTTCAATGTAAGCATTGATTGAATTTTAGTTTTTATTGTTGCTTCTTTTTTGCCTTTTATTGCTGTTACTAATTATTAAGGTCTCAAAGCAGTTCATGGCACACACTTAGATTAAGTCATTCCAGATTTGAAAGTAAAAATATTTAAAATACACATTAAACAATCCTATAGAGGTAGGAGGATCTTTTGAACCCAGGAGGCTTAGGTTGTAGCGAACCCACATCATGCTACTTCACTCCAGCCTAGGCAACAAAGTGAGATCCTCTCTCAAAATTTTTTTCTTTTTTTTTTAGACGGAGTCTCAATCTGTCGCCCTGGAGTACAGTGGCATGATCTCAGCTCACTGCAACCTCCGCCCTCCAAGTTCAAACAATTCTCGTGCCTCAGCCTTCTGAGTAGCTAGGATTACAGGCACCTGCCACTGCACCCAGCTAATTTTTTGTATTTTTAGTAGAGATAGGGTTTCATCATCTTGACCAGGCTGGTCTTGAACTTCTGACCTGATGATCCACCCGCCTCGACCTCTCAAAGTGCTGGGATTATAGTCATGAGCCACCGCGCCTGGCCAAAAAAAAAAAAAATTAATCATATTTATATGCATGCATTTAAACGGTTTGTTGTTAGTTGATTAGTAACTGGTGAGTAAGTGAGATCATAGTGAATTCTTGAAAAATGCTTTTTCTGGGGCATGTTTACTAACCTCCTGAATCAAGTAAGAAGCCCATTTCACCAGCATCACCCCACTAATAGGATGGAGCAGAATACAGTCCATTCCATAGCAGTAGCTGCCACAGACTAATGCACAGCTGCCTGCCTTTCTCACCAGCTCCAGGTTCAGAGCTGGGGTTGGTGCTCCCGGGGACACTGGAAGCTCTGGCGTAGACTGAACAGTTCAAAGATGATTTCTCTGAAAAAGACTCACACACTCGCACATATATCCTTCCTCTCTCTGTCTCTCTCATTCACACTCACCATATATACACACATTTACTCACATGAAATTTCATTTGCATGCACTTGAAGAGAGAGAGAGGGAGTACAGCCACGCCTGCAGACCAGGAGAGCACTGTCTTTTGTCCCCCTCAGTTTTCTTCTCATTTCCCCCTCTTCTGTCATCCTTCTACTCACCTTGTTCATTACTTTCAGAGCTCTTATTTTATCTTTGGAAGATAGTCAACTTGTAAAGTCTGATGAAAATACTTTCAATGTGTGAATATTCATCTTGCTGTGTTGCCCTCATCACATGATGGAGGACCAACTAGGACCTGGAGATAGCAACTCTTAATCTAAAAATAAACAGAATACAAATTCCTCAATATGGGTAAAGATACTGAGGCAAGAGATTTTTCCTATGATCTCTCACTACCAACCCTGTGTACAACCACCTACTTCTCTTACATGTAAGATTGCCTTGCAACAAATTGAAAAGACTCTAAAGCCAGCCCAGATGTCTATGACATGTGACTAGGCACGCGTGCAGGATGGAGAAAGCTTTTGGCCCTGATATGACGTAACATTAGTCCAAACACATTGATTCTGGCAAGATACATCTAACCAGAAGTGGCAGCATGCATACACTATTCACCTGGGCATTCACACCAGGTGCATTCAGCCCCCCTTTATCCCGTGGAGCCTGCTCTTGGCAATAGATACCACAGGGAATGTCTCATGATTAGGCACGTGGGCTCAGGGGGCCAGGAGAGTAAGAGAAACAACACAAGCCATGCTACTCACTACTACTTTTCAAATCTCAACCTAAGAAATATTATTGCTTGTGACCTCAGAATCTTCCTTTGTTTTCTTCTTGCTAGGAACCTGCCAAGGCACAACAGTGCTGCTATTTTCCCTTTGACAAGCTATGAAACCTCTAGGAAACATCTGGAACACCTACAGTGCTTTGTGGACATCACATTTTTTTTTTTTTTTCAGTTACTCCTAGTTTGCCCTATGGAATCCAATAATCAGGTGTTTAATCAGGGACTTGCCAAAAGAAAATCTAGACAGTTGACCTCTACATAAGGGTGCTAGAAAACAACCAATCCAAAGAAATAAGACAAGGAATTGTCTTATGTGCTCAAACAATAGTTACACACTTTCCTTGATTATTTTTGAACCAATAGCTTTCTTGTATATTTTATAACATGTGGTCATATCTGGTCTGTTGTAAACCATGGCTTTAGGATACAGGGTCATTGAAATGATCTTCTGGTTTTTCTATGCAATGTTAGTCATTTTTGATCTTTTCTTTTTAATTCAAAATCTATTAGGTAATCAGTGATGATGAGGTTTTCTTGATCAACAAAACTGATCAATAAAAATGAAAAAAACAAACCCCGCTTTGGTTCTTTCTCTGCCATTATCTTATCATTTATTGAAAGAATGTCTTTTCTTTTTCTCTCTCTCTTTCTCGCTCTCTGGCTTGGTTAAAGAGTTTGCTAGCAGCTTCTCAGGAAAAAATTCGAGTTTTAATAGCAGCCTGGAAGCAAAATTTTTGGCTTCACTGTCCACATGATCTCATTTTTTATCCTTTTTTCACCATATCCATTTTGCATTTTGCTTTTCTGAGAGTTGCTTTTCTTTTGAATTATCTTTTTATGTTCTAGTTTTGTGTTGGCATGGTCATTTTTGTACATTAAAGAGTGCTGAGTTGTGCTGTGAACTGCTAGGGGGAGCACTGTGATTTCTTTTCCTCCACTTTGAAAGGCAGATTCAAGGCTTGTCTACCTATTCCTCATGCGAGTGTTTGTGCGGCCTCTCTTGCTTTCCCGAGATGGACCTTTCTCAATGCCTGCTTTCTTGCTAGACCCAGACTGTGAGAGCCACTTGGAGTGTGGCCCAGGTGAGTGTCAGGCAGGAGCAGGACCTGTGCGACCCTGAGACAGCACCCTAAGTGAGGCAGCAAATGCCTAGGAGATTGGCAGCTTCTTATGAGGGGCCAGTTTGATCACATTTCCTTGATAATTTCTGAATCTGTTTTCACTAGATTAGTCAGTGGTTTTGTTTTCTGGAAACATATTTATCTGGTTTGAGAATCAAAATCATTCTCAATTTATAGATTAATCAAATAATATTCTCTGATTTTCCAGTGTATGGGTGCATTCTATGCATGTGAAATGAGCAGAATCTTGAGAAAAGTTTAAACTTACCACTTTAAGTGTTTAGACCTTAAACACTTTAGTCTCGAGGTTTTCTTTGTGGGAAGATTTTAACTACTAATTCAATTTCTTTAATGGTTATAGAATTATTTAAACTTGTGATTGTTTTCTTGTCAGTTCAGTCATTTATGTTTTTCTGGAAGTTTGGTATTTCAAAGAAAATAGCAAAATGAGTTCCCTAATATTTGAGGCAGATTAATTTTATTAGAGACCACTGTTTTCCATGCCTCTATGTACCTTGGGCATGTGATTTGGTTTGGCCCATAGGACAGTAGGTTTGGCCAACAGATGCAAGCAGAAGTTTGAAAAAACACTTGAACATTTCTACAACCTTTTTGGTACTCTACCACTGCCACAGAAATATGTCAAATCCGATCGGTTTGAGAAATATGACAAAAATGTTAAGGACATTTGAGTCCTCCTAGGATTAGTCTGGCATGTTAGGTAAGCCAAACTCTAGCCAAGCCCCCACAGATACAACAGCCAGTATAGGCAAGACCAGACAAGTACAGATCACATTTGCAGAACTGCCCAGACCACCCATAGACATGAGAGTGGCTTTATACACAGAAAATTAAAAGTAAAAATATTCTTATTTAAAAAATATCTGTGCATCGATACTTATTAAAGTATTCATTCTGAATATTATATACGTATTTTGTCATTCGCTTGCCCTATCTTGAAAAGTTTATTTCTTTTATTAGTCTTTCCACAAAACTTCTGCTATAATCATATTCTCTACTACATCTTATTTTTCTATTTATTTCTTCTCTTTATTAGTTGTGTTCTTCTACTTTCCCTGATTTTATTTTGCTGTATTTCTTCCAATGTAAGTCTATTATCCTTCAAGCATTCTTGTAATATAAGTACTAATTATTATAAATATATATTTTAGTTGTATCCTACAGTAGTATTTAATATATAGCATTTTCATTATGTTATCTTCTAATTATTATCTTAAAACATATTTTATTTTTCTCGTGAGCTGAAATAATTTTGAGGCACAATTAATTTTCCCAATATCTTTTTGAGGGTCATTTATTTTTATCTTAAATGCACTGCTGTCAGAGAATATACTGTGTCATGCCCCTTTCTTGGAAATTGAGGCTTGCATAATGACCCAGACTGTGATCAATTTCAATAAATATTCTGTTCTATTTGAGAAAAGTAGGTATCCTCTAATTGTAGGGTGAAGGGTTCTGTAGATACCAATTAAATCTAGTTTTTCTTTTGTTTTGCTTGACAGTCTCACTCTGTTGCCCAGGCTGGAGTGCATGATCTCCGCTCAGTACAACCTCTGCCTCCCAGGTTCAAGCGATTCTCCTGACTGAGACTCCTCAGTACCTGTAACTACAGGCGCTGCTGCCACCACACCAGGCTAATTTTTGTATTTTTAGTAGAGACAAGGTTTCACCATGTTGGCCAGGCTGGTCTGGAACTCCTGATCTCAAGTGATTCTGCCCACCTCGCCTCCCAAAGTGCTGGGATTACAGGCATGAGCCACCAACATTCGGCCTAAATCTATTTTTAATTGGATTTTTAAAATACACTCTACCACAATCAGTAAGAGGTACAGTATGACATCTTCCCAGACGATAGTGGATTTGTACATTGTTTCTTTTAGCTGTTTCAATTAGTATTTTAAATATTTTGCCCATGCGCAGTGGCCACACCTGTAATCCCAGCACTTTGGGAGGCCAAGGCAGGGGGATCATGAGGTCCAGAGATCCAGATCATCCTGGCTAAAATGGTTAAACCCCATTTCCACTAAAAATACAAAAATTAGCTGGGTGTGGTGGTGCATGCCTGTACTCCCAGCTACTTGGGAAACTGAGGCAGGAGAATTGCAACCCAGGAGGCGGAGGTTGCAGTGAGCCAAGATCATGCTACTGCACTCCAGCCTGGTGACAGAGTGAGACTCTGTCTCCAAAAAAAGAAAAAGAAAAAAAAAAAAAAATTATTTTTAAAAGTTATTTCTTCCCTTAACATCAATCATTGTGCAGTGCATTACACATCCTACAACTGGCTTCTGACTTACAGTATATTTTGCCAGATATTAATATAGGTATGTCAGGGTTGTTTCTGTTATTTTCTGAATTTAAATTTCTTCAGTTTTTGAATCTTTTGCTCTCTGTTTCAGAATGTCTCCTTTTCCATGATTTGACTTGTATCCATACATATTATATGCATTTATGTAAAAGTCTGTATGTGTTTTTTTGTTTTGTTTTTTGTTTGTTTGTTTGTTGTTTTCTTTGAGACGGAGTCTCGCTGTGTTGTCCAGGCTGGTGTGCAGTGGTGCGATCTTGGCTCACTGCAACCTGCACCTCCTGGGTTCAAGTGATTCTCCTGCCTCCGCCTCCCGAGTAGCTGGGATTACAGGTGTGTGCCACTACGTTCAGCTAATTTTTGTATTTTTAGTACAGACAGGGTTTCATCATGTTGGTCAGCCTGGTCTTGAACTCCTGACTTCGTGATCTGCCTGCCTCGGCCTCCCAAAGTGCTAGGATTACAGGTGTGGGCCACTGTGCCCGGCCTGTCTGTATGTGTTTTAAACTGTGAGTTTAATCCAGTAATTATTTATGTATTTAGATTTTTTTGTCATTTTACTTTTTTATTTCTCTATGTTCCATTTTTTCTTAATTTCTTCTCTTTTTTGGATGATTAATTTTCATTATTACAATTGTTATTGTTATTTAGTTCTTTAGTTTTCCAGCTATAGCCTTATTTCTATTTATTTATTTATTTATTTTATTATTATTTCTTTTTGAGATGGAGTCTGGCTCTGTCTCCCAGGCCGGACCACTGCAACCTCTGCCTTCTAGGTTCCGGCAATTCTCCTGCCTCAGCCTTCACAGTAGCTGGCACTGTAGAGGTGTGCCACCATCCCCATCTAATTTTTGTATTTTAGCGTGATTAAAGTAGAGACGGGGTTTTGTCATATTGACCAGGCTGGTCCCAAACTCCCGACCTCAAGTGATCCTCACTCGGCCTTTGGCCTCCCAAAGTGTTGATTGCTAAGCCTGATATTCGGCCCGCCTAGACTTAAAGTTATACTGTATAAAGTTTGTAATAATATATAAGTCTAGATCCTGGAAATTATATAACGTATAGTCATTATCTTCAGTATTTTAGTGATTTGTTTTTACATTTTCCGGCGCACGCTTAATGAAGCCCAATGTCAATCAATAGCAGTTTTATTCTTCCCTGAAATGAAAGTATCTTGGAACACTAGATCTTTAATTAACCCCAATAATTCATGCTTCTGTTTACCTGAATTTTAGATCTCTTATTATCTTTTACTTTAACCCCATTAGTCATAGTTTAGAACTATTGTTTCAAACTAAAAATGTTTGTTGCTTTTACCCTTTGAAAAAAAACTGATTTTGTGCTTCCTATTTCTTCCTGCATTGCAAAACCTGTCTTACTTAGTCCTTTTACTCCTTCTTGATACATATTTTTTTAAATTGGTAGTGATTAACTTCATTTTTGCTACAAGTTAATTCTTGAAATACATTTTTATTGGGTGCATAAGGCTAAGTTAACCTTTCTTTTTTGTCTCAGTGCTTTGAAGCAGTTCTTCCATTATAGGCTTGCTGCCACTACTACTGCTAACAAATATGTAGATGTTTTATTTTAATTAGTTTTTTGAACTGAAACTTTTTTTTTTTTTTTTTTTTGAGACAGAGTCTTGCTCTATCGCCCAGGCTGGAGTGCACTGGTGCAATCTAGGCTCACTGCAAGCTCTGCCTCCCAAGCTGACGTCATTCTGCTGCCTCAGCCTCCCAAGTAGCTGGGATTACAGGCGTATTGTATTTTCAGTAGAGACGAGGTTTCACCGTTATAGCCAGGGTGGTCTCCATCTCCTGACCTCGTGATCCACCCACCTCAGCCTCCCAAAGTGCTGGGATTACAGGCATGAGCCACCGAGCCTGGCCTGAAACTTCTTTCTGGCAACTTTTGAGCTTTTCTTGTCGTTATGTTCTTCAATTTTTTAATGTCCACGTTTTGTTTTGTTTTATTTGTCCTGCTGGTGTTTCCTACATTTATCAATTTTTTTTTGTTTCATAATATTTCTCCCTGGTTTTCTCTATTTTCTTCTTTAGAAATTCCAGTTTGAGTTATATTAGAATTCTCAAAGTAATCAGTACATCCCTCAAGGTCCATCCGATTTTATATTTCTTTATTGCACTGTGGTTTGTCCTTGGTAACTTCTTCAGATTTGTCTAGATTCTCTAATTTTCTTATTCCACCCCTCCCCCCTTTTTTTTTTTTTGTCTGGAGTGCAGAGGCATGGTATTGGCTCACTACCACCTCTGCCTCCTGGGTTCAAGTGATTGTCCTGTCTCAGCCTCCCGAGTAGCTGTGACTACAGGGGTGCAACACTACGCCTAGCTAATTTTTGTGCTTTTAGTACAGACAGGGTTTCACCATTTTGGCCAGGATGGTCTCGATTTCTTGACCTCATGATCTGCCTGCCTCGGCCTCCCAAAGCCCTGGAATTACAGGCATAAGCCACCGTGCCTGGCCTCATTTCATTTTTTTTAAATAATCAATTTAATTACAATTATTAATTTTTATTTTTCATATTTTTTGTTCTTAAGTTCCATTTTGTTCAGTTATGTTTTTCAGTTTTATATTGCTCCATATTATCCAAAACTGTTTGATCCACTTTATATTTATGTTTTATAACCTCCTTGTTATTTTATCAGGAATATTTTTATTTCAAGAACATATATATTGTATACACGCCTCTCCGCTTCTCTGAAATTCTGTTTTAATATCAGTAGTCATGGGAAGAGGATCCATTTATATTGTTTCATTCTCTACTGAATTTTTTTTGTTTTGTTTTGTTTTGAGATGGAGTCTTGCTCTGTCACCAGGCTGGAGTGTAGTGGTAGGATTCTCGCTCACTGCAACCTCGGCCTCCCAGGTTCAAGTGATTCACCTGCCTCAGCCTCCGGAGTAGCTGGGATTACAGGCACCCGTCACCACGCCCAGCTAATTTTTGTATTTTAGTAGAGAAGGAATTTCCCCATGTTGACCCAGCTGGTCTCAAACTCCTGACCTCAAGCGATCCACCCGCCTCAGCCTCCCAAAATGCTGAGATTATAGTGTGAATCTCCATGCCCAGCCTACTGACTTTTATTTATACTGTCTTGAGTCCTCGTGTTCTTTGTACTTTTGCTAATAAGCTCATTTAGATGATGGTGGTGATATTGTCCTCATGGTAGTTGTTACTGTAATACTAGATTTGTAGCAGTGTACATGGAAATACTAGAGCAGTAGTTTGTAGTCAGACAAACTGTTGTAGCTGTAGTCATAGTAGTGACAGCATTGATGGCAGTATTTATTTGCGTTATGTTAGGCCAGAGAGAACTTGATTTCCACTACTCTTTGTACAGATACTTTTACCCCGACTCCACTGAGGATGTAGACATTTTAAGAATTTCAGCTTTATCCAGGATCCTCCAGACCTGAGTTTTCAGGTTGCACATCTTGAGGTCTAGGTTTCCATTTTCTTGGGTCTTTGTTAAGTAAGCCCTCACAGTAGTCATTTATGATACCACATTTTGCACTTGAGGCAGCAGTAGTTTTATTGTTTGTGTTTGTGTTCATGTCCTTTTGTGGTTTCAGTTTAATTTACTTTTTGTCTATTTTTTATTAGACTCTTCCCCTACTTGTGAGCCCTAAAACTATATTTTAAAGTATTTATATTTACAGTTATAAATATATTTAAAATATTTAAAGTATACTTGGTGTAATTTATCAAACATCTGGCTAGTTGGTGGTAGCACATTTTGCTTTGGGAATCTACCATTTTGCTGGATTCTTTATAAATCTAACATACTTTATATGAGAGAAGAACATTAGACTAAAAAGAAATTTATAAACATTTATGTAGGTTCTTTGATGGAATCAAAATTCATAAAATGTTACGTTAATAGCCAAAACATATAAAGAACTCAAACAACTCAATAGCAAGGAAACATATAACCTAATTATAATACGGGCAAAGGACCTGTACAGACACTTCTCAAATGAAAATCAGCTTTTACAATAACATATATTAAATATCCAGGTGCTCACCATGCCCCTTAAAGGGTCTGACAAGTGGAGAAACTTAGCAAATGTTAACTCCTTCTCCCAAAATGTAGAAAGTCTCTTCAGCTTAATCACTAACAATGACAAAAATCTCCAAGCTATGAGCTTAAGACCAGATATCAGAAGAAATCCTCTGTACCACTATGTTTCCTGGGAACCAGGAAAAAATATCTTTACTTATATGTAGCCATGGACCTCAGAAAGGAGCAATGATCTTGGAGTTGGGAGACTTTAAGCAAATACCTAGACCCTCTGAGCTTTTAGATTTTCATCATGAAGTAAAGAGAGAAATTCTACCTTCCATACAGTGTGGTTTTTAGAACTCTAGAAAATATAAATAAATTGCTGGCACTTTTACTATATGCACTTTCTAAGAAATAACTATTATTGGCAATATTAATATGATTATGATGATGATGATTGGATACTATAAATGGAATACAGAAGACACAGTAGAAAGTCACTCTCTCTTTGGCCATTTTTCCATGAAATTGAGGATGTTGAACAGGCTCTTTTGAACGAACTGGCAAACCCTTGCAAAGCATCAAACTGAGTACCGTGAAATAATGTATCAGCCACATGAAGGCCAGGGCACAGTATCAGTATGATAAAAGGGAAAACAGAGGAGAGAGACCCTGTACACACTCAATTTAAATTGGCTTGATTTTCAGATACAGCATCAAATTTTGTTTTCTTCTCCCACAAAACAAGGATGAAGCCTATGGTATTAGATTTTGATTATTTCCCAAGGCTGTCACAGGACTCAAACTGGGGGAAAAAAAAAAAAAAGTTCTATTTTCTCTTTAAAACATAAACATTAAATAAATTCCAAGAAACATAACTTTCTCTTCTAGTTAATATGATCATATTAAGACACCAAACTTCTCAAGATTAAAAGAAAAATGGTTAAATATACAGAGTTAAGAGGAGGTGAAAGTGAATTAGTGCTAAATCAAATAGGCATTATTTCTTTAAGGCTGATGCAGTTATAGCAGATAATGTTTCAATAACACTGATGAAAAAGATGGACTTTATTTAAAACAAAATATAATCTTATTCTAAAAAGAGGCAATAATAGATTATAGGACAGAATCAATTAACGATTTCTGTCAGATTCTTCATGACTTTTTTTTTTTTGTCAGGCTTGTTAAATGAGCATTACTTTATGTTTCTCATTCAGCAAGTCTTTTGAAAGTGAAACTTTTACTACATTTCCCAGGGAGCAGAATGAAATATAATATCTGAATGTTTAAACCTACATAGATAAGTCAGTTTCACTAACTTTGAACTCTCCTTGCTCTAATAAATCCTGCCTACCTTTTGTATGAATGGCTGGGCCAAAATATGCAAAGTTCCCAGAGATATTTTATAAATTCCTAGAATATGAAGCAACCCTGGATTATCCTAGGAGAGCCAATCACCATGATTTCGGGGGTTTGCTCATTCAGAAATACAAATGAGCAAGATTGATTTGATTAATAAATTAATTAATATAAATAATATTACTAGGAGAAATAATTCACACAAACGAAATTTGACATTTGCTAAAAATGCACAAGTAAAATTTAGACTTACTTAAATTGACCCAGAGAAACTACATGGTAGCAATAATGTCCACAGAGAAAACTCATAATGATGGATGACAGCATTGACAAGATTGATAAGGGTGAGAAAACAGAAGAAATCAACTGATTGATTCCATTGGAAATAATGTAAACAATGCTGAGATCTATTATAAATTAGTTCCTGAGGTGTGGTGATTGGGTTAACTCCATGTAATAGGAAGACAGATAAATCCCCCACATACTCAGAAAGAATCGTCACACCCACACCCTCCAACATTAAGGAAATAAATGAGTATCTACACATAAAGAGATCATTCTAAAGTTTGTAATATCTGTATCAGATGTCTCAAAGCAGCAGATTTTGTGCAAAATCTGATTTTAAGTATTGTGTGGTCAGCACAGTGTTTACAAAAAATTAAGATCCAAAACCATGAGTTATCATTTAAAAAATTATGTTTTCATGGAAAAGACTGGGTTTGTAACCTTTTTTGAAGCACCTGTTCTGAAACTTCTGAGCTCCTGTTTCCACAGGTAGCAAATCGATGGTGTAGAGCACTGTCTAAGCCCTTTAGCTAGAGCATGTACCTGATAGAAATCACTCAATTATGCAACACACATGGCCCCTGTAAATATTTGTGTTTAAAACCCCTCCTGAAAGCCCTTGAGATGCGAGAATGCCAAGAGGAATCCTGTGCTATTCCAAGAAACCTCTTCCTTTTCCAAGAAATTGGCTGGGTACACATAGGCGAGACATGCACATTTTCAGATCTCCAGCTTCCTGGGCTGCAGCTACTTAATTCATGGTATTGTGAAGAGAATTAAAAAATAGAATGTAGGAAAATATCAAGCACAGTGTTTGGCTCATAATAGATGCTTGGGAAAAGATAGCCATGATAATGATCATTAACTGAAGAACTATATTTAGTCATAGTTCTCTGATGTTTAAAAGGAAAAACAAAAACAAACAAAACACATCTTACTTGTGGATAGTGGAACGATGTTGCTGTGCTGTTACACATCTGTAAGGCTGATATTAGAGACTGCTATGAAATATTACCATCTGGTCAGTCAAGGCTCTGTTCTCAGGCCAGTCAAGGCTCTGTTCTCACGCATGGTGGCTGGAAAGTATCACTGTCTAGGGGTACTTGACCATGGGGGAGGTAGCAGAGGGAAACTTTTCTTGTCTCTTCTTGTGCTCATTTAAACTATAAATGTCTCCAGAGAGATTTCTCATTATGAAAGCTGAGGTAGCTCAGTGGTTATTAAATACCATATCACATTTCATATCCTCTTTTTAGTTGGTAAAGTATGTATTTTCTCACTCACATACAGTATGCAAGAATTTAACCTGCTAAAAAGAAACTTTTGGTTCTCAGTAATTCCTTAAAAATGATAACATAGTAAATATAGTCCTTGCAATCACCATCATTTATAAGATGGAACTTCATAAAAAAAATTTATTCTGAGAAAGAATCAAAATTATAAAAGGTAGGATTCATAAAACAAACCTGTAAGTAAAACTTAAGAGTTGTTATTTGTAAACTTTATTGTGATGTAGAACTTTAGAGTTCTGATTTATAATATAAATCATTGATACCTCAAGTGTAAAATAAGGTTGGGAAAATCAAATCCCTTTATTTCAGATTTATTGCATGATTTGTAAACCTGTCCCTCTGTTTATTTATTTTTTCCTGTGCCATGTACATAAATTTTGAATGTTTCAGGATTTTCATGTATGTTTTATAATCAATCACATACTTTCAAAAACTGTGACTAACTGTGATCCCTAAAAAATGCATATAAATCCCAGTCTAGTTCTTCCATTTAACAGGAAAAGATTTATATGTGGTAAGTATATTCTCTAGTCTGGGTTGATTCAAGTATAACTTTATAAATAAGAAAAACAATAACATTTCTTTAACCTGCAGTCAGTTTCTAAGTCTGAATCCTATCTGGGAGTATGGCATGCTCATCCAAAAGGAGCCATCTCTTTAGAAAGCCTGAATCTCCTTGGTTAATATTATTTCTCTAAGAGGCTGCAATAAAAAATAGTAATAATTGCTTTGATGTTTGGAATTATTTTCTAGAATAGGTACAACCAAAAGTGCACTACATAGGTAATTGTCTTGAGAACTAGGTTTGATTAGTTCTGTCACATATTAAGTGTGCAGCTCTCTGCATGTCACTGCCTCCTGGTTATCTTCATCTGTAAATTAAGAAGGCTAGACTCTTGAGGACACTTACAGGATGAATCATGTGTGAATCAGTGTTTCCACCATCTATACCAGATTCTCACAATGACTCAGTCTTTCTAGAGTTGTTTCAGGTGACCAGTTTTACTGATTTTCCTCAATAACAGAGATTATGCATTATGCTTCCTTTGTAATCTATTTTTGGCATAGCCGCACTTTCTGCACGAAGTAGTTAGCCATTTATTGGCATATATTCATCCAGTTAGCCAGCCAGCCACCCAGTTACTCATCCATTCTTCCATTTATTCATGCCCCAATTAATTCGCTTATCCAGTCATTCATTCAACGAAGATTAACTGAACAAACACCACTTACAAGGTTGTTAGTGACTCTTTCTTGGAAGAATCGTGCTAAGATATAAACTTACAGGGGATTTCTTTCTTGTTTTTATAGAACAAGGGGGAAAGTGTGGTTGCTTAGTAGATGTTTTGGAGCCAGATACCATCTGGGTTCAAAATCCAACCCAACTATCAAAGTCAGATGGTGCTGATAACTCTGATTTTACTTCCACCTAAATCCTCCTCATAAAGGGGTTACCCCTCCATCCAGACCTCTCCCTGTGTAGCACAAGTCACTAGTCTCCTACCTCCTGCATTATTATTTACAGTTTCTTCCTGGCTGCAACACACACTGACAATCTGTTTTTGCTTTTCAGCACTGAGCATTCATTATGTTGGCTCTCTCTCTATCTCGCTCTCTCTCTCATATGACCTTGTATTTTGAAATATTAGATTAAACTTGCATTTATCAATGAATGGGAGGGAATGAAATTTAGAGATAATTTTTCATGTCATTTTGCTAGGCACTTTATATTGATTATCTCACTGTATCCTGACAAGAATCTTTCATAGTAGATATTACTGTCCCCATTTTATAGATGCAGAAAGGTTAGATCACCTTTTCATGGATACACTCTGAGATACTAACTTACTTCTATTTTCTGGCTCCGAAATCTAACCTTGTTCTAAAATACTTCATTTCCTAGTCTTTATTGATCACAGCTAGAAAGAACTGCTGATCTGTAATCCTAGTATAGATATGACAACCAATATTTTCTAATATAAAACATTTCCAGAATGTTCTTATTTTAGAGACATGCCTAACTTCTGCTGGACTTTTTGAAATAGTGATAGTAGCTTAGAGGTATTCAATTATTACCTTTTTCTTCCAATTATAATCCTAGAGATCTAGGAACTGGAACCATCCTATAATCTAGGAATTGTGAACCATCCTATATGCCTCCCAAGGATTAACTTTTACCAAGGCTTAAACCAATTTTCAACTCAATGGCTTTATTTGCCAAAGCAAACTACCAGCCACCACATACATATATGCTTTGTAAATGCAATTAATTCATTAAGTCCTCACAAATATCCTATTTGGTCAGTACTATTTCCCCTGTTTAAATGAATTTCCCAGGTCACACAGCTAGTAAATTTTACAGCTAATACAGTAGAATAGTAGGCTTGTTCCTCCAACAGATTCTGACTTTAAATTCTAAGGCCCAGTATGTTTTGAGGTTCCTTGACCTTTTTCTTCTCACTGTTTTCCAACATGAGTCAGTCACCTCTCAGTAATGGGTCACACCAAAACCCACTTTCAACTCTCTCCTTGTTCATTTATTTCTCCCACTTAGACTGTTTTCCTGATAACAACAAACCACTAAATTTTTTCTGAGAACTTGCTATAGGGAGCAATTTATAGGCATTATCTTATCTAATGCTCACTACAGTTCCTTCTATCAAGTATCATTATCTCCATTTGTCAAACGAGAAGACTGAGGAAATGGAGAGAGGTTAAATAAATGTATTGCCCAGGGTAAAAATTATTGAACCGGGGTTGGTTTCAGGTCTGAATCCACCAGCCATTATGGTAAATACCACCATACTGTCTTAAAAAGGAAAATCCCAAATCCAAATTTAAAAATGGAGTGTAACAGAAATAGTGTGGTTTTGGTGTTAGCATACATTTTTAGTGGAAGTAGTATGTCTCCTATTGGGCAAAAATAGCTGTTGGGTTTGTTTTTTTTTTTTTTTTTGAGTCTATAAATAAATCTTAGACATCGTAATTGTTTGTGCCTTCCAACAGGCCCCAAATACATAAACAAATACACAGGAGAACTGTAGTATGAAAATGTCATGGCAGGAGTGGAGGGGTAAACAGAAGAAACAATGCCTAAAACAACTACTGGAGGAAAAGTGATCATTTTAAAAAAGCTAAGGGCCTTGCACTCAAATCTCTAGGCAGAAGATTTTGTTGGTTGACTATGGAAATGTGCTCCAGGTTGGTTATATATCTTGATTTCTGAACAGAAAAATACATAGAAGAAGGGGTGAATTGCATGCCCCTGGGCTATTTTAACCACATGTTAGTTGTTTCAGTCAGATTTTCAGCAAGAAGAGAGTTCAAGGTTGAATGTGGTAAGATACCTAGATCCAGATAGTGTGATTTCCTTTTAAGACAGAAAGGGTATTTGAGTGTCCAGATGAAAGTACTAACACATTCAATAAGCAGTTATAAAAGTTCTACTATGGGCCGGGCGCGATGGCTCATGCCTGTAATCCCAGCACTTTGGGAGCCCAAGGCGGGCGGATCACGAAGTCGAGACCATCCTGGCTAACACCGTGAAACCCCGTCTCTACTAAAAATAACAAAAATTAGCCGGGCGTGATGGCAGGCGCCTGTAGTCCTAGCTACTCGAGAGGTTGAGGCAGGAGAATGGCATAAGTAAACCCGGGAGGCAGAGCTTGCAATGAGCGGAGATCGCGAAACTGCACTCCAGCCTGGGAGACAGAGTAAGACTTCGTCAAAAAAAAAAAAAAAAAAAAAAAAAAACACATCAGAATTCATAGCAAAATATGATGTTTATAAAACAAGTTTCATATGTCACTGAAAAAAAAGTCTCCAAGGATCTTTTGCCTGTAGAAATATTTTTCTTGTTCTTCATTGTTCCCTAGATTTTACAGTACAGTTGTTTTATAGTACAATTGTTTCTCTGTATTAGTGTGCAGCTGAGTTCAGGACCTCCCATGAACACTCAAATCCAAGATGCTCCATGTTCTCGATATAAAATGGCAGAGTATTTGCATATTACCTGTGTACATCTTCCCCTATACTGTAAATCATCTCTAGGTTGCCTAAAACACTTAACATGATATAATCATGCATGTTCAGTACAGAGGAAACCTTTTTCTAAATATTTTTGATCTATGGTTCATTTAATCCACAGATTTGGAATCCATGGATACAGAGGGCCTACTCTATGTAGAAATTGTTTTCAAGATCATCTTATAAGAAAAATTCTAGTAGAACATGAACATATGGAGATAGTATGCTTTAAACCTTATAAAATGATTTTACATTGCACTTAGCCTTTCATTCTGCTTTTTGGAGTTAATGGTTAAGTAATGTATTAGCTTTTTTTTTCCTTTTGCACATGTGGAATAGGAGGCGAGTTTGATAAAGCAACTGTACGAGGCAACGGTTGAAGACACTATGTCATAAATGTCCAATGTATAACAGGTAGACTCCTTAATCAGAGTCCTAAATACTCTGCAGAAATCACAAAGTAGTTTAGGCTCTTGCCTTTATAACTCCAGATATCATCTACTACCATAGTTTTCACTGCTACCTATACCTCTTCACAATGCCAGAACATTCATACCGAAGGCTCCTCAAATTTAATGTGTCCAGGTGGACACATTATCTTTTTCCTTGTTTTCCTTCTGGTCCTCTTAGTTTCTATACAGTTCAGCCTTGCTGGAAGCTCTGAAAATCAACAAGCTCTCTATGTGTTATCTTTTCTTTCAACTGTCACTACCTTAGTGCAGAATTTTCTTGTTCTTTCTTTGGACTAATATTTAGGTACTTCAACTACTCCCCTCCCTATTCTCTCTTTTTTGTAACAATTATTCTACCATTGATGTAAGAGTATTTTGCTAAAATTTAAATCTGTGCACAATCTACCCTGGTTTCTAATCACCCAATGACTTCCTATCATCTGCAATTTAATTTCCAAATAATTCCCAGTCATAGTTCCATGATAAACAAAAGCAAACCGTTGGGAACAGGCTCCCCAAAATGTGACCATAAACTGGCCCCAAAACTGGCCATAAACAAAATCTCTGCAGCACTGTGACATGTTCATGATGGCCAGAACGTTGTGAGTTTACCGGAATGAGGGCAAGGAACACCTGGCCCACCCAGGGCAGAAAACTGCTTAAAGGCATTCTTAAACCACAAACAATAGCATGAGCAATCTGTGCCTTAAGGACATGCTCCTGCTGCAGATAACTAGCCAAATCCATCCCTTTATTTCGGCCCATCCCTTTGTTTCCCATAAGGGATTCTTTTTGTTAATCTAATATCTACAGAAACAATGCTAATGACTGGCTTGCTGCTAATAAATACGTGGGTAAATCTCTGTTGGGGCTCTCAGTTCTGAAGGCTGTGAGACCCCTGATTTCCCACTTCACACCTTTATATTTCTGTGTGTGTGTCTTTAATTCCTCTAGCACTGCTGGGTTAGGGTCTCCCCAACCGAGCTGGTCTCGGCTCAAACTGAAACTAAATTCCCACTGTTCAGTAAGCTTGGAAATGCTGTGTATTTAGCTTTCTTTAAACAATTAGTATGTCAAAATATTTGCAAAATGGAGCCATATGAAAACCTGCTTGACTCAGTTTGGCACAAGTGTCATATAGTTAATTCTATATACACATGTTCAGCCACTTCTCTTGTTACCGTACTCTTACATTTTTTACAACATACTATGTCTTACCACATGTTTGTTGTTTGGTCTCTGTAAGAGCCTATAAAAAAAAAATGTTACCCTTGAAATATCTCAAAGTATACCCTTGAAAGCAGGTACTATCCTTTCTGTATCTCTATATCCCCATTACCTACAATGTCTGGCAAACAGTAGATTCTCAGTGAACATGTGATGACAGAATGGGTGGAGGGATGGGTGATGGTAAACTGATAGGCTGCAGTCATGCATTATTCTAGACAATAAGACAGGAAAGCTCTACGGCAAACTTATCCAACCTGTGGCATATGGCTGCACTTGGCCCAGGACAGCTTTGAATGCAGCCCAACAAAAATTCATAAACTTTCTTGAAACATTGTAAGATTTTTTTTTGAGACTTTTTTAAGCTCATCAGCTCTCATTAGTGTTTGTGTATTTTATGTGTGGCCCAAGTCAATTCTTATTCTTCCAGTGTGGTCCAGAGAAGCCAAATGATTGGACAGCCCTACTCTGTAGAGTAAAGTATGTTTAACAAAACAGTTTGTGTAGAGAGACAATGGCAAGTGTCCATGGCTTTTTGTTCTGTTTCCATTTCTTGCCTGAGGGGATATTTACCCTTCACATCTTAGGCTTCTCTGAAGGGACACACCAGCCATGAGGAGGTCATCAATGAGATACCCTTCTTTTGGAGAAAAAGGAAGATTTCAACTCAGCTTTTGCTTTAGCCATTTTCTCTGGAGAGCTTGCCTGTTCCTTCTTTGTTGTATTTTTATTTTTTTAATGCAGGAAGTGAATTCTCAGTTGAGAAGACTTCATATTTCACAATATTCTAAATGAATATTAACCACAAGGGACTGTTTTTGTTGTTGTTTTAGTTTTAGTTTTTAGTGTTTCTTTTCCTTCTTTTTTTTTTTTTTTTTTTTTTTTTCAGATGAAATCTCGTTCTTGTCCCCCAGGCTAGAGTGCAATAGCGTGATCTTGGCTCACTGCAACCTCCGCCTCCCAGATTCAAGTGATTCTCCTGCCTCAGCCTCCCAAGTAGCTGAGGTTACAGTCACCTGCCACCATGCCCAGCTAATTTGTGTATTTTTAGTAGAGACAGGGTTTCATCATATTGGCCAGGCTGGTCTTGAACTCCTGCCCTCAGGGGATCCACCTGCCTCGGCCTCTCAAAGTGCTGGGATTACAGGCATAAGCCACCACACCCAGCCCAGAGTTTTTAACTTTTCATATAACTTTTTGGGTTTTTAAAATTTGTTTATAGCTTGTGGGCTCAAAAATGTCAAAGATGACTACTGGCCAGTGAAAATCTGCAGAACAGTTAATTGAATTAGGACTCCACAGTCTGTGCAAGGGTATTTAAAATTACTCTTTGTAACCCACATTTGAGAAGTCAGTCTCATATTAATTAATACATTAGGGCCCATTCATTGAGACTGAGTCTTACACAAATCAATTGCCTTATTTGTCTGCTTTATAATATTCACTTTCTAAAATGTTGGGAAATAGAGTATACATTTGATGCTATAGGAAATAAAACTGTTTTACTGCTAATATATTCATGATAGCATTGTGTAAGGCTTCAGTGAGACTGCATGAAGAATATTGAATATCATCTCTAAATAAGGAAACAAAGATTCTGTTCAGCAGGAAATAGGACATTAGGGAAGTTACAAACACATGTTAATTGAAAGAAACATAAGCCGACAAAGACTAAAATACCAGAAAAGCTGAATTGGGTAAGGGCTATTATATGTATTTGCTAAGCATTGATGTTAAAGGAGGAGGGGAAAGATATTTACACTGATTCAGTAAGTATAAAAAGTGAAATATGATGGGGTTATTAAGTGGAGACTTTCCACTAGGTGATTAGTGGTGACCTAACCTGTCCATGAAGATTGGGGTTTAGAATACTCCTTGAGAACTGCAGTGAGAGATGTCGCTAAGATTTTTGGCTTTTTTGTTTTAAGTCATTTAATATTTGGCTCAATAGTTTTTGCTTTCTTTTTTTTACATAAAAGGGGACTCTAATCTTAGAGGAAATAATCATTTCCCATGTGATTCAGTGATTCTTTTGTTTCTCTTGTATCCAAAATTACAAATTTAGAATCGAAAGGGACAGTAATAATAATAATGACATGTATACTGCAAAACTTATTTAGGTTTACGGAATGTTTACAGTTTGTAAAACAATTGCATTTGTGTTATCTGTCTGATGCACACCAAAACACCACAGAGCAGGTGACATTACCACCGTTTCAGTCAAGACGATCCCAGAGGTAGTGATTTTAAGAAGACACAACTCAGTGTGGGAATTATTTTTTTAAATAACAACTACTGCCACCATATTTTACTGCCTGCTATCTTACACAAATTGCCTAGGTACCTTATAGATATTTCTATTTCTTATAAAAATCTTCTGTGGTAATGATTACAAGTGTGACTTATTGATAATAAAACTAAAAGTCAAAGTGATTAAGTGGCTTTCACAAGGTCACACAATTAGTTTTAGAACAGTCTTGCCACCAGGTGATGTCCTATCTTTTAACTGTGATGTCTCCATTTTTTAGCCTAAGAAACTGTCATCCAGGCCCTACTTACATACTTCCAGGATTAGACAACTTTTTGTGTACTTAACATGATTTATTATCAAATATACTGTAAAACCAGTTCTTCAATGAGAATTAAAATAACGGCTTATTGTAAGATTGAATTAATATAGTCTCAATGACTTCTTCTTCCACAGACAAACTTTAATTCTGTAAGGAGATTTCAAGTATTCCAATATTAAATACAGCAATTAAGAAAATAATTGTTTTTGTTTGCACTGTGGATTTGAACCAGGCCGTGATGTGTCATGGTCCTTACCCATTGGCTCTTTAGTTATAGACATGTGATTTCAATGTCACTCACAATCTGAAAACTCTGGCAAAATCAACACTGCAGGTTGCTCTCATACTTGGCCTACTTCTATGCGATTTATCAAAACCCATCAGGCCCTCAAGTTTGTAAGAAATTTTAATAGGTCATTTCATCAGACATTTTATCGATACTTAAGAACCCTCTAGAAATGCCTTACAAGTAAATGTAAGCATGACAAAAACCACAATTACTTTCACACCAACCTAATACCTATAGTACAGAATGTAATGTACTCACAGGGATGGGAAACTCAATGCTGCCTATCTTCTGTTAAATTGAGAAAAGAGGAAATTATCACATTTCATAATTACTCAAACATATGGTTTTAATTTTCTTACTTTATAGGTGAGAGAGTCCAAATAAATTGATACAAGTAGCACATCCCCAGTAGGTTTGTGCAAGTCTTTGAACCTAGATCTAACTGGCTTTTATATTACATTATCTAACAAGAGGAAAACATAAGCAAATCCTTTGCTGATTACTTCTGTAACACAGACTGAATGAGGTGAGGCTTTTGTTTTTTAAGTTCTTGTGTGTGTGTGTGTTTTTAATCTATGTACTGGTGAGCTGGCATGAATCATTGACCCTATAATACCTGAATATCTCCAGAAAACTAAGAATGTTTGACTGATAAAATCGACATATAATGGATGGGTTTATAAATATGAAGAGTCTCCTCAAAGAGAATGAATAGTTCCCAAGCCAGAACAAGACTTGACTCATTGGTATCAGCTGAGCTAAAGAAGAAAACTATGTTAAGAGAAAATAGGTTGTCAGCAATGGCAGCTGGGGAAAATGCAGACAGAGGAAAACTAGTGTTGACAATGCATATCTGGACAGTGCCTAAGGAAAGAAAAATTGAATTTGGGTTATGTGAGCATTGTCTCAGAGGAGCTTGGTGTCCCTCTGCAGTCCAATCCTCTCATATTACACATACTCCTTCTGAGGAAGAGGCCTGCTACTAGAAGTGGTCACGTCTGAGAACATTGAATTGATCAAATTTTCTAGGAGATAGAGCCTTAACAGACTTAGTTTAAGAACAAGTCCTTATCAGGGTTCTTCTACTCTTTCTTGAAATAATTTATTTGCACAAACTTAGTAAGACAATCCTGGGTCAGGGGCTGCTAATTCTACATGAAGGAGCTCCAAAGTCCAGATATTTCTAGGCTTTAGGGAAAGCTATCTCCTTCACTATGAATGGAATGTTCAGAGGGGGCCATAATTTGAAACTGAAATAAAACAATCCAAGATTTGGCAAAGGCTTAATTAAAAGACTCAGCCTGCTATGATGCTAGTGTTATATCAAACTAAATTTGGCCTGAGGATGTCTCCATACTCGAGTCCTGACATAACAAACTGCAACATAACTTAGTGCATAAACTGAAAGCCTAAATTAGGAGTATACTTTTGTAACAAACAACTGAGGGTCAGCCAACCACAGCAGTGGTTGAGCTTCAGTCAATTGCAGATGGCCAACTGTTCAAACTATGTTCCAATAAGGCAAACGCTGAAATATAATCAATCGAGCTGTCTCTGTACCTCACTTTCATTTTTTGTACTTCATTTCCATTTTCTATCCATAATATTGTCTCACTACATTGCAGACCAGAGTTCTTCGAACCTGTTTAGGTTCTGAGGGCTTTCTGGTGTGTGAATTGTTCCTTGTTCAATTAAATTTTATCAAATTTAACTTGCTTAAGGTTTTCTCCTGTTAATACTAGGATACAGACTGCCTCTAATGTATTTATGTTAGTCAGCGTAGGCTAGATTATGGTGACAAATAGATCTAATTAAATGTGGCCAGCTCAACACAATAGAAGCTTATTTATGTCCATATTAATAAGCTGGTCCTAGTTTGACAGGAATAAGTTGGTGGTGGTATTTGTGTTTTGTTTTGCAGGGAGAAGCTCTTCTCCACACAGCCAGTCTTGAACCAAGACTATGACAGCTCTGGCATCCTCAATTCATAGTTCCCAAGGTTACCCTTGAGATCATCTCCTTTCCCAAGTTGAAAGGAGCAAAACTCATAAAGGAACATGTGAAAGGGTTTTATGTTCATCCCTATAAGTTGTATCATTTCTGATCATATTTCATCAGCTACAACTCAATTCTATTACCAATCTAACCACAAGGGACATTGGGAAATATAGTCTGGCTGTGTTTCTGGGAAAAACAGGAGAAAGGACTTGCCAACACCATTTATTACCAATTGAGGCAAAATAAATTATACCTATAGATCAGCTAATGTTACAGAAGGAATATATTAGGGGTCAAATAGAGTTTTGTAAGTTATCCCTAAAGCATTTCTTGTGTGTGTGTGTGTGTGTGTGTGTGTGTGTGTGAAAGAGTGTGTGTTTGCACTTCTTGTTGTTACATTTTTCATCTTTTTCCTCCTGTCCTTTCTTCTCTGGTAAGGCTTATTGGAAGAGATAGGCTTTGGAGTGAGGTGATCTGGGGTTGCAGTCCAGCCAGCTCTTCTACATTTCAGCTACCTAACCTCATCAAGTTTTAGCTTCCTCATCCGTCGATTTAGGGCAAAAATATGTAGGCACTAGAAGGCTAGTCTGGCATGAGATATGATGTCAGAGAGATTCCGTATTTTGGCCCCATCTGCTAATATTAGAACCATGTGGTCACTAGAAAAATAGGAAATGAAATAACTTTGATCTTGACTTAAAAAGGTCACTTAATATTATTGTTATTTTTTTACATTAACTTTATTAAGATATGCTTTATAGACAACAGCATTCAACAATTTTAAGTGTGCAATTTGATAAATTTTGACAAGTGTATATTGTAGTGTAGTGATAGTCATAATAGATAATATTAATATATATTTCCAATACCCCAAACCTTCCCTCATGTTTCCCTTCAGTCAATATATATCCATTCCCCCTGATAACCATTGGTATCATTTCTGTCAATGCAGCTTTTCCTTTTGTAGAATTTCATATAAATGAAATCATAAAGTTTTTTATGTGTGGCCTCTTTCATTTAGCATGATGCTTTGACTTTTATCTGTTCTTTGTGTATATCAATAATTTCTTTTCAATGATGAATATTATTCTATTGTATAGATACACCAAATTTATTTATAAATTCTATGCCTCAGATCATAAACATTTGTATTGTTTTTGACTTGGCTAATGTGAATACATCTGCCGTGAAAATTTGAGTACAGGTCTCTGTGTGACATATATTTTCGTTTCTCTTGATTAAATACCTAGGAACTAGACTTCAATATCCATCTTGTTTTGTTTTAATGCTTAATAATTTATATGTGTTTGCTAACCTGGCTTATATCTCTATATTGGGGAAGAAAACATTTTGCATAAAAGAAAGTAAATTTTGTTTACATAGACGGGATATGCCCCTATTAAATATTTAGTACCTTGACTGCTTTATATAGTAATCTCTCAAGCTTGACCAATGTGAATTTGACAGACAAATAGCAGTATAAGAGCTATAGTTAAGTGTCTTCCATGTATTAAGTTTCTTAAGTTTCTTCCATGTATTAAGCACTGAACTTGGTAAGGTCTTAGCAGTAGCAACAACAAGTATTTAAACCTCAACAGCTCTTTCACTGAAAAATTTTATATCATTTTTAAAATGTAGAACTTAGACAGAGATGATTATACTTGCCCAAAGTAACTAATTAGAAAGGGGCACAGAATAAAGTCCAAACCCTGGTCTACCTGACTTTCAATCCCAAATGTTTTCTATTGATCTATGCTTTTGAAGCTTCAAAGCTTCAGAAAACTTTCTGGCAATGGAGTTCTCGTTCATGGTTTTGTCTATAGGAAGAACCATCTGAGTGTCCTGCAGCTCCTCTCCCTTTACTGGGCATCCTTCTGCCTATGGCAGATTATGCAGAGCAAATATTGCCCATTAATTTCTGCATTACATGAAGTCAGTTTGGACCTTGATGAGTTATTTCCATCAGACTCTCAATACAAAATTTATGCAAATAGATATACTTAATATTTTAAATAATGAACATTACAGCAATCCTAGATAATAGAGAAGTTTTCAAAAAATTAATTACCACCTGAAAAAGGCAAAATAATCTCTTACAGTTGACAAACTCTTTAGCAACGCAAACAAAGCCCTATAAATCCTCCTAACATTTTTCCCCTTCCCTTTAAGTGTACCATGTTAGGCTGACTCTAAAACATCTAACCTTAACATCATTCATGATCTAGACAATGACAAAAAGAGGATAATAGGAGCTTTATGTACTTTTCAACTGCCTTATCTTTATAAATAATATTGAAATTTCTCAGCTATTCTGTCTATGCCTTGCATGTAAGACAAGAATGGTATTTTGCTCATAGAAAGTTCTCCAATAAGTACTTATTCTAGAGTACAAGGTCAATTTGTCACGTCCCCTTCCATTAGTTTTCATTATACCATCCTGGAATTATGAAGCTATTTTCTATTAATAAGGACTGTGCTTCAGCAATGGGTGAAGGAGAGAGTATTTGCATATGTAATCTCAAATACCTTATCATGTGATTTAATAAAATAAAATAACTTCAACTATTTTCAATTTCATTATATCATTAAATTTATGATATTTATTTAGCAGGATGGGTGATCCAAGGAAGCAAGACATAGGTTCATTTGAGTGATACTAGAGGCAATAGCTGGGGAATCTTATAATTGCTCCACTGACAAACCAATATGTTTTTCCTTCTTCCTCTCTGTTCTTGCCTTTCTAGAAAAGCTTACTGGAAGAGACAAAGTCTTTGGAGTAGGATGATCTGGAATTGCAGGCAGGCTCTTTGATTTATATCTACCTGAAGCCTTCAAGTTTTAGGTCTCTACTCGCCAAAATAAAGATAATAATATCTACTTGTATGGCTGTTGTGAGAATTAAATGGCTGCTTATGCCACTCCCTAAGGTACGAAATATAGAAGGAGAACAAGTTTAGGTGGGGAATATAAACTTTATTCTTGTGATAAACTCAGGTGCCTGTGGGACATTTGTAAAATATTTAAAAGGTGGTGGGTGGGTAGGGTCAATTTGGACAGCCAAATCAGAAGTGTAGAGATTTGTGAGGCATCAGATGGAATGACTGTTGTTTGCCCACGGAGAGTATGTAGAGTCAGCAAGACTCTGGACACACAGGGTGGAGACCTTGGGCACATCAGCACGTCAGGAGTGGGCAGCAGTGCCACAAAAGCAATGTGGAAGCTTCCAGAGAGGAAATGCATAACCCTGATCTCCTGAATCTTTGTGGACTGGATTTGCAGCACTGTGCTATTTTTATGAGGCTTTTGTTCAGTTGATTTAAAAAAATAGTATCCTTGAAAAGAGCATTAGAGAACACCATGAGAAACTTATAATTGCCTAAACATTCAAGTTTTCTAAGTTGTTGACAACAGCTGGTTGAGCAGTCTTTCCTTCTACTCTCCAATTTAGATAGAAATGCTGCAAAGAATCTCTCACCAGCAGATACTTTCCTTGTAGCAGAGGCTGCTTTGGGGGTGAAAGTGAAACGAGAGCACCCAGACTGTCTGATAGTGAAGTCTGCATCCTTGGCTTGATCTGGCCTCACTTTAGGCTCCATTTAACAAATATCCTACTCATTGAGCATCTGTCACATATTGGGTTGGGCAATTGAGACAAAATATGAGTAAGAACCAGTCTCTGCCAATGGAAATTTTACAATCTGGTGCAAAATTGAGCCATACCAATTTAAGAAGACAAACATAAAAAAGAATGCCTAACACTACACCTGGCCCCAATTTTAAAATACTTTCTTTAACTGAAAGAGAGTTCTCCATTGTGTACCTTCTCTCTGTCTCAGGTAATATTAGATTTGTATCTGTATTACGGAAAAGGTATTATTACCTCCATTTTTAAAAAGGACAAATTAAGTCTAAGAGACTTCAATTTGCCTAGGATTATGAAGTCAACAAAAGGTAAAGGTAAAATATTAGCTGGTTATATTGGACTGCAAATCCCAGTTCATTGCACAAAACTATTTAGAAGTGCAGAAAACCAATTATAGAATTTTAAATGAGAATACACTCATTTAAACAGCTGTTAAATTTGAGAGAGGAAGAGGGGACAGGGAGAAAGAAGGGAAGATGGTGAGGAGGAAAGAAAAAAAAGACAGGAAAAGGTAAAAAGAAAGAGAAGGCAAAGAAGTAGAAAGTGTGAGGAAAGAAAGATAAAAGAACTAAGAGATACAGGTGATAATGCTTTCCTGAGCTAAAGATAAACATCCCTTCCAGCCAATAATATTTATAAATTTCTTCCCCAGCATTCAGAAGGTGAAAGAAGACCATTACTCAGTAGGACCTCTTCAAAGGTGACTAAAAGCTATAGAGTTAATAATGTTAAAAAAGATCATTCCCAAAAATCAAGAAAAGCAGGAGAAATAAAATAAAGCTCAAAAGGAAAATAGAACCCAAGATAAAAATCAGACCATGCTATTACTAACTCAAAGCCTTGAAACAAGAGCAGAATATTATAGACCTGTGGGCTGTAAGATGAAGGGATCTGTTTCTCTGGCATACATATATAAAATATAAATGTATGTGTATATGGACTTCATAATTTGCCTATCTTATTTGAGGATCTACGAAATGTGATAGAGAAATGTAAAACTTGAAGTTAGAAACCTTTGAGTATGGCTCTCACATTTTACCCAATTATTTGGGAAAATAATTTATATCAACCTCAGGATCTTCAATTGTAAAATTGAAACAATTAACGTACCAGCCATATATATGAAACTTGTTACGATCAAGTATCTTGAATCAAATGAATTGAGGTAGTAGTGGCATAATGATTAAGATCATGGGCTGTTTGGTAAGTGCCAGGTTTGAATTAATGACCTGCTGTTTAACACTAATCAAGCTGTTTTACTTCTGTAAGCATCATTCCCTTATCTATAGAATGCAGATAATAACAGTACCTAAGTCATGAGGAGGTTATGGGAATTGTTTGAGATCATGCATATCGTTGCCTCATACAGTACCTGGTAAGCAATAAGTTCTCAAAAAGTGCTATTTGATGATTGCAAGGATGATAGCAATGAATGACAACGACAAACATAATCACCATAGTTGTGGTGGGGAGAATCTAATATCCTCTGGGAAGCCTTCCCTTATGTCACTCTTACCTCTGCAGGAGACACAAATGTCCACCTCTATGTTACTGTACAATTTTGAACATACTTTCACTACAGATCTTTGTTAAATAATGATACTGACAGGACAGAGGGAGTGATGATGCTGTAAGATTTATTAGGCACAGTATAGGTAGATAGCATATTGTCTATCAGCTTTTGTTAAAGTGCCTCAATCCTGAGCTGAGTCCTATCAATACTATCTTTAAAAAGGTACTCTGAATGAAAACTGGCTAACCATATGAGGAAAGCTGAAACTGGATCCCTTCCTTATACCTTATACAAAAATTAATTCAAGATGGAGTAAAGACTGAAATG
>NW_022168374.1:0-1158 GCF_008728515.1 Papio anubis
ACAAAAAGTAAGGTCCTCAGAATTTAGCCATGTCAAGACAGCCTTTTCTACATTATTAACTGAAGAAAAATGGGTCTCCTTTAAAGTTTTTTTAAAATCAAAAAAGAAAAAGAAGTTAGCAGGAGCCAAATCAGGGATAAAAGGTGGATGCCTAATAATTTTCCATGGAAACTCTGGCAAAATTGTCTTTTTTTAACGAGGGGAATGAGGAGGAACATTGTTGTGGTGGAAAAGAATTCTCTGGTGAAATTTTCTGGAAATTTTTCTTCTAAAGCTTTGGCTAACTGTCCCCAAATACTCTCATCATAGCGTGTGTTATTGGTTTTTTTGTTTTTGGCCCTCTAGAAAGCCAACAAGCAAAATGCCTTGAGCATTCTAAGACACTGTTACTATGAGCCTTGTTCCAGACCAGTCACCTTTTGCTGAGACTGGACCACTTTCACCTCTTGGTGGCCATTGCTTTAATTGTGTTTTGGCTTGAAAATTTCATTGGAACAGCTGTGTTTGACTTCCTCACACAATTATCTGAAGAAATGCTCAGGATCTTGATTACACTTACATACAACTTCATTTGAAAGCTCTGCCCTTGTCTGCTGCTGATCTAGAAATAAGAGTTTTTGAATCTACTGAGTGGGAAAATTTTTCAAAATTGTGTAAATTTAACCAATTGAGATGGCTATGGTGTTGACTGTTGTTTATACTGTTGTCATTCCTAAAGCAGGGCATGAACAAGATTAATTTCTTTTCTGGTGAATTAATGTGAATTGTCTGCCACTGCAGGCTTTATCTTCAACTCTTATCATCGCTTCTTAAAATGAGTTATTCATTTGCAAACTTGTGAATGTTGGGGGGCACTGTCCTCATAAACTGTTATAAAGAATCAGTGATTTTACTATTCTTTCAGCCAAAATTGCCATACATTTGATATTTATTCTTGCTTTAATTTTAGCAGGATTCAAGTTGCTCTAATAGGATCTCTTTTCAAATTGCTGTCTTAGTTTCCTTATTATAATTCCTCAAAATAGATCCTGTTCTGACATGTTATAACAAGTTAGTACAAGTTTATTTAGGTGCAAAATATTTTTGTAATCTATGCATAGTTTTTTCCATATGCATTTTCCATGACTTTTTGAAGATCCTTCATACTTTTTAAAGAGT
>NW_022168375.1:0-1157 GCF_008728515.1 Papio anubis
CTGCAACCTCCGCCTCCCAGGTTTAAGTGATTCTCCTGCCTCAGCCTCCCAAGTAGCTGGGATTACAGGCACATGCCACCACACCCAGCTAATTTTTGTATTTTTAGTAGGGACGGGGTTTCGCCATGTTGGTCAGGCTGGTCTCGAACTCCTGAGCTCAAGTGATCCACCTGCCTCAGCCTCCCAAAGTGCTGGGATTACAGGCCTGAGCCACAGTGCCCAGCCCACGATTGCTTTTTTGGGGGAAACTTCCATTGCAGCACCCTAAGGGGGCTCCACCATCATGTTCCCTGCCCCTCAATTGAACCTTCTCTCCTTTCCCTCGCTCTTATAAAAATGACCTTTCAGTGTGTCGTTTTCTCAATGACTTGCTAACCTGTGATGTTGCAGAGTCTGATGATGCAACTTTGACGGGCTTTATAATCGTGGATTTCAGGCAAGCTGGGAGTTGAGAACCATAACTTTTTTTTTTTTCACTCTTGTCACCCAGGCTGGAGTGCAGTGGTGCAATCTCAGCTCACTGAAACCTTCACCTCCCGGGCTCAAGCAAATCTCCTGCCTCAGCCTCCTGAGTAGCTGGGACCACAGGCGTGTGCCACCACACCCAGCTACTTTTTTGTATTTTTTAGGAAAGATGGGGTTTTGCCATGTTGGCCAGGCTGATCTCAAACTCCTGACCTCATGTGATCCAGCTGCCTGGGAATCCCAAAATGCTGGGATTACAGGCGTAAGCCACTGTGCCCGGCCTGAGAACCACAACTCTTTGGTGACATCTGCAATCCTCCATATCAGCCCTGCAGATAACAGACAGGGAACTATGGCTGCTGCCTCACTGGAGTCAGGACATCCTTTTAAAAAGAAATGGGAGCGCCGGGCGCCATGGCTCACGCCTGTAATCCCAGCACTTTGGGAGGCCAAGGAGGGCAGAAAACCTGAGGTTGGGAGTTCGAGACCAGCCTGACCAACATGGAGAAACCCTGTCTCTACTAAAAACACAAAATTAGCTGGGCGTGGTGGTGCATGCCTGTAATCGCAGCTACTTGGGAGGCTGAGGCAGGAGAATTGCTTGAACCCGGGGGCAGAAGTTGCGGTGAGCCGAGATCGCGCCAATGCACTCCAGCCTGGGCAAGAGCGAAACTCCATCTCAAAAAAAAAAA
>NW_022168376.1:0-1157 GCF_008728515.1 Papio anubis
GCAGAAAGTTTCTTTCTCTTTGTTATCGGAGTATATTTCCTTTGGCCCCATAGTCTTCAAAGGTATCTGAAATATCTGTTCTCAGATTCCACAGAAATAAGGCTAGCCAAGAGATCCACGAAATGCAGATGAAACTGTGTGAGTGGAAGTCACACATCACAAAGCAGTTTCTCAGTAAGATTCTTTCCAGGTTTTCTCTGAGGAGATTTCCTTTTTCACCATAGCCCTCTATGGGCTTCCAAATATCACTTTGCGAATTCCACAAGAACAGGTTTAGAGAGCGGCTGCTTGTGGGGAAAGCTGTAATTATGTGAGATGAATTATCAGAACACTAAGCAGTTTCTCAGAAAGCTTCTTTCCAGATTTCATCAGAGGATATTTCCTTTTTCATCATAGCCCTCTAACGCTTCCAAATATCACTTTGCAAATTCCACAAGAAGGGTCTTAGCGAAAGGCTTCTTGAGGGGAAAGCTGTAACTCTCTGAGATGATTTCACAGAACACAAAGAAGTTTCTCAGAAAGCTTCTTTCTCTTTGTTATCGGAGGACATTTCCTTTGGACCCATAGTCTTCAAAGGGATCCGAAATATCTGTTGTCAGATTCCACAGAAATAAGGCTAGCAAAGAGATCCACGAAATACAGATGTAACCCTGTGTGTGGAAGTCACACATCACAAAGCTGTTTCTCAGAAAGCTTCTTTACAGTTTTTCTCTGAGGATATTTCCTTTTTCACCATAGCCATCTATGGGCTTCCAAATATCACTTTGCGAATTCCACAAGAACAGGCTTACCGAGCGGCTTCTTGAGGGGAAAGCTGTAACTCTGTGAGATGAATTCACAGTACACTAAGCAGTTTCTCAGAAAGCTTCTTTCCAGATTTCATCAGAGGATAATTCCTTTTTCACCATAGCCCTCTATGGGCTTCCAAATATCACTTTGCCTATACCACAAGAACTGTCTTAGCGAAAGGCTTCTTGAGGGGAAAGCTGTAACTCTGTGAGATGAATTAACCCACTAAGCAGTTTCTCAGAATGCTTCTTTCCAGATTTCATCTGAGGATATTTCCTTTTTCAGCATAGCCCTCTATGGGCTTCCAAATATCACCTTGAAAATTCCACAAGAACTGTCTTAGCGAAAGGCTTCTTGAGGGGAAAGCT
>NW_022168377.1:0-1157 GCF_008728515.1 Papio anubis
AGGGCAGAGAAGTGGGAGGGGAGGGGGATATGGGCAGCCACTCCTTTGAGAACAGACGTGCTGGGTCCTCAGCCGTCGGGACCCCAATGTCAGGTCCTGCACCACTACAGCTGCTCCAGGGCCCCCAACAGCTGCCTCCTCTGAGGAGGGAACTCGGGGGCCGCCAAATACCCTGTCAGCAAAGACACCCCGAAATGCCACAGATTCCCTGAGCCGATTCTGAACAGTGTGGCCTCATGAAGATTAAAGCCCATGTCAGGGCAGGGTATGTTTTGATGTTTCTTATTTTTCTCTACATCAGTTTGTCTAAACGAGTCTTGGATGTTTATCTGCATAAAAAGCAACGTTCCAATTATAAAAGTAATCCGTGGAAAAATGGAAAATCAGACAGAACAATAAAAGGGAAGGAAAAATACCTAATCCCACCACCAGAAACAGCCACCATACATTTTGCAGGATGTCTTTCTCTCTTGTCTCTGCATAGTTTTATGTGGTCGCCAAATTCAGTGTTGGCTCAGCAGTGTTGGCTGCCATCCCCCTGTGGCAGCGCAGCTCAGCGCCAGGGTGGTGGGCGCCATCGGGGCACACAGGCCAGCGGGGATCCCCGGACTCGAGTTACAGCAGCTGCATCAGGGAGCTGGGCACACAGCACTCACACTGAAGGGCTTCCTCAGACCCCTTTCCTAACAGCCCCTCTTTTCTCCCTCCCCACGGGAAATCTGCTCCAGACAGAATGGTTTAGCAAGAGAGCAAGGTGAAGTCGGGGATTTGTGCTGTGGGCAGGGACAGCCGGGCACAGGGCTCCAGAGCGAGGCCACATCTTTGCTGAGCGGTGGTTCCTTCACTGACCTCAGGAATCCAGCAGAAATACAGTTTCGATTCTTCTTTGATTCCACCAGAAGCCATCACAGAACACTCCCCAACACTCTCATAAACCACTTAGGAATTATTTTTTTTTTTGAGACAGGGTCTCACTCTGTCACCCCGGCTGGAGTGCAGTGGTGCAATCTCAGCTCACTGCGGCCCTGACCTCCCAGGCTCAAGTGATCCTCCCGCCTCAGCCTCCTGAGTAGCTGGACCTCAGGCATCCGCCATGACACCCAGATAATGTTTTCTATTTTTTGTAGAGACGGCATCTCACTATGTTGCCTAGGCTG
>NW_022168378.1:0-1157 GCF_008728515.1 Papio anubis
TTGTTTATCATTGTGGTTTGGTGGTTTTCTGCAGTGGTAACATTTGAGTCCTTTCTCTTCTTATCTAATCCATTGTGGTCTAAAAAGACACTACATGTAATTTCAGTTTTTAAAAATTTGTTGAGACATGTTTTGTGTCCTAACATATGGTCTATCCTGGAGAATGTCCCATGTGCTGATGAGAAGAATGTGTATTCTGTAGCCACTGGATGAAATGTTCTGTAACAGTCTGTTAGGTCCATTTTGCATAAAGTGCAGTTTAAATCCAATGTTTCTTTGTAAATATTTTGTCTAGATGGTCCATCTAGTAGGGTGATAGTAGGGTGTTGAAGTCTGCAACTATTATTGTATTGGGCTTCATCTATCTCACTAGTAATATTTGCTTTATATATCTGAGTGCTCTATTGTTGGCTACATATATATTTAGAATTGTATTTCTTGCTGAGTTGATCTCTTTATCATTTTATAATTGACTTTTTTGTCTATTTTTACTGTTTTTTTGAATTAAAGTCTGTTTTGTCTGATATAAGTATAGGTGTTTCTGCTTGCTTTTGGTTTCCACTTGCAGGAGTAACTTTTTACATTCCTTTACTTTTAGTCTATATGTTTTGTTTTGTTTTGGTTTTCTGTTTGTTTTGTTTTTTGTTTTTTTTGAGACAGAGTCTTGCTGTCACCCAGGCTAGAATGCAGTGGCACGATCTCGGCTCACTGCAAGTTCCGTCTCCCAGGTTCACACCATTCTCCCATCTCAGCCTCCCTAGAGCTGGAACTACAGGTGCCCACCACCACACCTGGCTAATCTTGTTTTTGTATTTTTAGTAGAGACAGGGTTTCACTGTGTTAGCCAGGATGGTCTTGATCTCCTGAACTTGTGATCTTCCCACTTTGGCCTCCCAAAGTGCTGGGATTACAGGCATGAGCCACCGTGCCTGGCCTAGTCTATATGTGTTTTTACAGGTGAAATGAGCTTCTTGTAGGCAGCATATAGTGGGTCATTTTTAAATCCATTCAGCCAGTTTATATCTTTTAAGTAGAAAGTTTAATCTGTTTACATTCAAGGTTAGTATTAATATGTGAGGGGTTATTTCTGTCATTTTATTAATTAATTTTTAGTTGTTCTGTATATCCTTTGTTTCTTTCTTTCTCTCTTATTGTTT
>NW_022168379.1:0-1157 GCF_008728515.1 Papio anubis
CAGGCTGTTAAGCTGTGGATAGGCAACCGCACATCCCATTGGGTGTGGGTATTTCAGCACGTGGAGTTGGCCAGTGAAGCCGGCCGAGGTCCGCACAGCATACAGCAGCGCGCCAGTCCGTGGGGAGGAAGGGTCGTCCCGCCTCCCCGCCAGGTCAGTCCCGTTGCGCCTCCTCCTGCCCCACTCTGACTTTCGCGCGCCCAGGCGTCTCTGAGGGTCGCGCCCGATACCCTCCTCTACCCCAAGGCTTCTTCTCCCCAAGGGCCGGGCTGGGGCCCAGGAGCGTCACAGCCTCCGTAGGCCCCGGAAATCGCAGCTTCGTCATAGCTAAGCCCGCCGCGATCAGCTTTTCCCACCACCTGGAGGATCCACTCTCCGTGCGTCCTTCCCGACCTCAGGCTGCAGAGAAAACTTGGGGGCGGGGGTCGAGGAAGCTGCGCCCCGAGGCTCCCAGCACAGCCCCAGGAGGAATCCTGCTGGCAACAAGAAGCTGTGCGCGCTGCCGGGCGCGAGCCTCCGCGTCCAGGTGGGGTCTCCGCGCCCCAATTCCACCCCGCCCCGCCATCGGCGCTCCCCACAAGTGAGGGGTTTCCACACGCCCCGGCGTTCCCGCCCACTCAGGGTCTCCTTCGACTCCCCGGGAGATGCTCCCCGCTTTCTATCCCGCCCCGCTCTGGCGCGCCCGGTAAACGATGTGACCCCACCCCCCTGCGGTCTCCCCTCCCCCGGACGCTGCCCCCGCCCCCACCTGTGGCGCTCCGGGCATCTCTAAAGCCCCCAACCAGAGTCCTCCAACCCACCCGCGAGGCTCGCGCACCAGCAACGCGGCTCCGCCCGCAGGGACCCCGCCCACCTGTGGCTCTACCCCCGCCTCTGCGACCTCCCCCACCGCTAGCGCGGCCCCCACCTACGACGACCCCCGCGTAGGTCCTCCTGCCCACACCCGCCCCCCCGCCAGCCCCTGCCCCAGCCCCTAGCCGTGCCCCCGCCCCTAGCCGCGCCCCCGCCCCCGCCCCCGCAGCCCCTCCCGTGCGCTCGGGTCCATCCCGTCACCGCGCATTGGTCCTGGGTCCGCGCAGGGGCGCCGGCCTGGCGGCGGTTCCGAGTCGGGCGCGCGCCGGCAGGGTTCTCATTGCCAGCGGCGCAGCCAGACTGGG
>NW_022168380.1:0-1157 GCF_008728515.1 Papio anubis
CTGCAACCTCCGCCTCCCAGGTTTAAGTGATTCTCCTGCCTCAGCCTCCCAAGTAGCTGGGATTACAGGCACATGCCACCACACCCAGCTAATTTTTGTATTTTTAGTAGGGACGGGGTTTCGCCATGTTGGTCAGGCTGGTCTCGAACTCCTGAGCTCAAGTGATCCACCTGCCTCAGCCTCCCAAAGTGCTGGGATTACAGGCCTGAGCCACAGTGCCCAGCCCACGATTGCTTTTTTGGGGGAAACTTCCATTGCAGCACCCTAAGGGGGCTCCACCATCATGTTCCCTGCCCCTCAATTGAACCTTCTCTCCTTTCCCTCGCTCTTATAAAAATGACCTTTCAGTGTGTCGTTTTCTCAATGACTTGCTAACCTGTGATGTTGCAGAGTCTGATGATACAACTTTGACGGGCTTTATAATCGTGGATTTCAGGCAAGCTGGGAGTTGAGAACCATAACTTTTTTTTTTTTCACTCTTGTCACCCAGGCTGGAGTGCAGTGGTGCAATCTCAGCTCACTGAAACCTTCACCTCCCGGGCTCAAGCAAATCTCCTGCCTCAGCCTCCTGAGTAGCTGGGACCACAGGCGTGTGCCACCACACCCAGCTACTTTTTTGTATTTTTTAGGAAAGATGGGGTTTTGCCACGTTGGCCAGGCTGATCTCAAACTCCTGACCTCATGTGATCCAGCTGCCTGGGAATCCCAAAATGCTGGGATTACAGGCGTAAGCCACTGTGCCCGGCCTGAGAACCACAACTCTTTGGTGACATCTGCAATCCTCCATATCAGCCCTGCAGATAACAGACAGGGAACTATGGCTGCTGCCTCACTGGAGTCAGGACATCCTTTTAAAAAGAAATGGGAGCGCCGGGCGCCATGGCTCACACCTGTAATCCCAGCACTTTGGGAGGCCAAGGAGGGCAGAAAACCTGAGGTTGGGAGTTCGAGACCAGCCTGACCAACATGGAGAAACCCTGTCTCTACTAAAAACACAAAATTAGCTGGGCGTGGTGGTGCATGCCTGTAATCGCAGCTACTTGGGAGGCTGAGGCAGGAGAATTGCTTGAACCCGGGGGCAGAAGTTGCGGTGAGCCGAGATCGCGCCAATGCACTCCAGCCTGGGCAAGAGCGAAACTCCATCTCAAAAAAAAAAA
>NW_022168381.1:0-1157 GCF_008728515.1 Papio anubis
AACCAGAGCACGCCGCTCTCACTCCTTGTTACCAATTTTAAGGATGTGAAAGCTCGGGGGCGTAACTTAAGCGTAGAACTAAAGAAGGGAAAGCTAGTTACTTTCTGCCGTTCGGAGTGGCCCTCTTTCAGCGTAGGGTGGCCCTCCGAAGGAACTTTCTGTCTCTATTATTACTAAGGTAAAAACTAAGATTTTCCTGCCAGGGCAGTCAGGACATCCTGATCAAATTCCTTATATTCTAGTGTGGCAGGATCTTGTGGAAAACCCACCGCCCTGGGTAACTCCATTCATCCCTGAGCCCTGCAAGGTCCTAGTAACGCGACCAACAAGAAAAAGGACTCCCTCTGCTCCCTCGGCCCCTGTGCTGCCAGACAGCCAGGACCCCCTAACGTTAGAACCCACATTTCCCCCACCATATCCGCACCTTATCCCGCAGGACCCAGTCCCCTAGGGTGGTGCTTCCGTAGAGGGAAACCGAGAAGCGAAAGCAGCCGAGAGCGAAAGTAACCCGGGGGGGCCGGCCGGCCGAACGCGAGGCTGCGTACTGCAGGACCAAGCTTCCCGACTCCCTGACTCCACCGTAGCCCTGCCTCTCAGAGAAATAGGATCGCTCGATGATACTGGGCTCTCCCGTCTCATGTATTGGCCTTTTTCCACTAGTGATTTATACAATTGGAAGTCCCAAAATGCTCGGTTCTCCGATAATCCCAGAGATCTAACCTCGTTGTTAGACAGTGTCATGTTTACTCACTAGCCGACCTGGGATGACTGTCAACAGCTCCTCCGAATCCTGTTCACAACAGAGGAGCGGGAAAGAATCCAAGTTGAGGCCAGAAAGCTGGTTCCAGGAGATGACGGCCAGCCAACTGCAAATCCTGACCTCATTAACGCGGCTTTTCCTTTGACCCGGCCCAGATGGGACTACAACATGGCAGAAGGTAGGGGACGACTGCTCATTTATCGCCAGACTCTAATGGCGGGTCTCCGGGCTGCAGCTCGCAAGCCCACCAATTTGGCTAAAGTATATTCTGTGTTACAAGGTAAGACAGAAAGCCCCGCTATGTATTTAGAGAGATTAATGGACGCTTTCAGACAGTTTACCCCTATGGACCCGGAAGCACCGGAAAATCAGGCTGCGGTAGTAATGTCCTTTGTAA
>NW_022168382.1:0-1156 GCF_008728515.1 Papio anubis
TTGCGTCCTTTGTAGGGACATGGATGCAGCTGGAAACCATCATTCTTAGCAAACTATCACAAGAACAGAAAACCAAACACCGCATGTTCTCACTCATAGGTGGGAACTGAACAATGAGATCACTTGGACTCAGGAAGGGGAACATCACACACTGGGGCCTATCATGGGGAGGGGGGAGGGGGGAGGGATTGCATTGGGAGTTATACCTGATGTAAATGACGAGTTGATGGGTGCAGCAGACCAACATGGCACAAGTATACATATGTAAAAAACCTGCATGTTATGCACATGTACCCTACAACTTAAAGTATAATAATAATAAATAAATTTAAAAAAAAAAAAAAAAAAAAAAAAGGTAGTCTGTCCCACAGGGGCTATATAGAAACATACATATTTAGTAGGCTATTTTCCTTTACTGTTTCATGATATAAAATAATATTTATATGGCATTTTAATGTTTTCAAAGCATAGAAATGTGAACATTCTCAAAAGCCCTGTAAAGGAATAATTAATATGGTCATTTTACAGGTGAAAGAGGTATCATTTAGAGAGATAACTGTATTTTACAATATTATGCAGCCAGAAATATGGTTTTCATGATTATTTTAATGCATAATTTATGAGGACTTTTTTTCATCAAAAAGTTTTATACAAGTCTAGGGAAAAGGTGCTTAAGTTGTTTCTTTTGACTATCATTTGGTCATTTATCTGTAAAGGTAGCCAAAAACATGTATATACACACAAACTAAATTGTGTTATTTGGAATCCCTTCCAAATAATAATCCTACAAAACTAAACTGAGTTATTTGGGCCCTAGTGACACTGGCCTAGAGTTGAGTTGCTTTAAATTGAGTTTCATGGCAGAATATTTCTGCTGTGAACTATTAGGAATAATCAAGTACCTGGATCTGTTGGAGCTTGGTTCTATATATATATACACACACAAATATATATATATATTTTCTACCAGTATGATTCTTTGAGAAATCTCTATTCTCTTTCTACTCACTTTCGAAATGTAGAGAAGTAAAGGGTACAGCTTGAAGATGGACAGAAAATACAGGAAGGAAGGGAAGGGAAGGATGAAAAATTTCAAAGCTGGTAGACTGCAGGGTAGGGCATGTGCTGGATTGTCAGCTATGCACTCAAGATCAAG
>NW_022168383.1:0-1156 GCF_008728515.1 Papio anubis
CGCTAAGACAGTTATTGTGGAATGGGCAAAGTGATATTTGGAAGCCCGTAGAGGGCTACGGTGAAAAAGGAAATATCCTCAGATGAAATCTGGAAAGAAGCTTTCTGAGAAACTGCTGAGTGTTCTGTTAATTCATCTCACAGAGTTACATGTGTATTTCGTGGATCTCTTTGCTAGCCTTATTTCTGTGGAATCTGAGAACAGATATTTCGGATCCCTGTGAAGACTATAGGGCCAAAGGAAATATCCTCCGATAACAAAGAGAAAGAACCTTTCTGAGAAACTTCTTTGTGTTCTGTGAAATCATCTCACAGAGTTACCACTTTCCCCTCAAGAAATCTTTCGCTAAGACAGTTCTTGTGGAATTGGCAAAGGGATATTTGGAAGCCCGTACAGGGCAATGGTGAAAAAGGAAATATCCTCAGATGAAATCTGGAAAGAAGCTTTCCGAGAAACTGCTTAGTGTTCTGTTAATTCATCTCACAGAGTTACATCTGTATTTCGTGGATCTCTTTGCTAGCTTTATTTCTGTGGAATCTGAGAACAGATATTTCGGATCTCTTGGAAGACTATAGGGTCAAAGGAAATATCCTCCGATAACAAAGAGAAAGAAGCTTTCTGAGAAACTTCTTTGTGTTCTGTGAAATCATCTCACAGAGTTACAGCTTTCCCCTCAGGAAGCCTTTCGCTAAGACAGTTCTTGTGGAATTGGCAAAGTGATATTTGGAAGCCCATAGAGGGCTATGGTGAAAAAGGAAATATCCTCAGATGAAATCTGGAAAGAAGCTTTCTGAGAAACTGCTTAGGGTGTGTTAATTCATCTCACAGATTTACATCTGTATTTCGTGGATCTCTTTGCTAGCCTTATTTCTGTGGAATCCGAGAACTGATATATCGGATCCCTTTGAAGAGTATAGGGCCTAAGGAAATATCCTCCGATAACAAACAGAAAGAAGCTTTCTGAGAAACTTCTTTGTGTTCTGTGAAATCATCTCACAGAGTAACAGCTTTCCTCTCCAGAAGACTTTCGCTAGGACAGTTCTTGTTGAATTGGCAAAGTGATATTTGGAAGCCCATAGAGCGCAATGGTGAAAAAGGAAATATCCTCAGATGAAATATGGAAAGAACCTTTCTGAGAATCTGCTTAGTGTTCTGT
>NW_022168384.1:0-36274 GCF_008728515.1 Papio anubis
ATAAATTTACTTTAAATGATAGTAAAGGTTCAGAAAAGAAGCAGCTTTGGGTTTTCTTATTTTAAACCCTTGACATAAACTATGTAACTGTCTCCTGGAAGGGACAAAGTAGGACTGGCTTTCTGATACAAAAGCTGATTTACAAAAATTGATTTTTAGTTCACACCAGAACTGGCACAGGAGTTTTTTATTTAAATATTTTTTTAAATTCAAGAACTAGGTAGGAAGGAAATCTGTATTACTATCAATACGAAAATGTGGCAGCCACAGGAATTATTATGTTTCACATGTGTGAAATACATTTTCTCTACGGTGTTTATGCGTCTCTGTAAAAAGTAGGAATATAAACATGCTGAAGTAACTATTTACCATTCTTGGGTTGGTCAGTTAACTTGTACTAATTATAATAGTTTTTTTATTTACCCATAAAAACAATTAAATTTATAATCATATTTGCCATGTTATTGTAAGAATGCATTTTAGTAATTAATAGGTTTATAAAGGAAGTAAGTTATAAACAACCAATGACATGTACTTATTTAAGTATAATAGATTTTATTTTTTCCAGTGTATTTTGCTCCTTTACTATTCTGACTGATTAATTTCATACTTATGACTAGATTAGCTATTAGCAAAGTAAATAGAATTTAATAATCTCACATTGCATTGTGCAAGAAATATTTGTGTGGTTTTTTAACTTGTCACTGACTGAAAGTTAGTGTATAAGAAATATTTAAACATACATTAGTAAAGCACAACAGAAGCTATGAATAATTAAATACAGTGTGAGATAAGTATTACAGAAATGGCTCTGATCATGTCATTAAGATTTTTTCACAGAATTAACTTTTATAAAGCATGATTGTGTCTTAGCATCTCTAAACTAATGCATAGCCTCCAAAAATCATTATGACTTTATCCCTAAAATAGGAGGAAAATATGATCTTCAAGTCCTACTGATTTGCACAAGTGATACTGTAACAGCATCACTAAATGTGGTCCTTACATGTAGTAAAGAGCATTTTTATTGACCATGTTCTCTCTTTTACTAAAAATTGAAACAACTGAAATAATGTCATAGAACCATAGATTAGGGAAAACTTTTCAGGATATTTTCAACATAAAATGCCATTTTTAAATTCCTTGCCCTTAACTGGACTGTTAGAGATTAATTTATTGAAAACGTCACTGCTTCCAATTCTAAGCTTAACATGTGAAAACTTCTAAAAATATATTTCTAGGAATACTATGCCTCTATACTGTTAGAGGCAGTGGGTTGGAGTGACTACAACATAGGTTTTGGAGTCAGACATAACCAAATCTGAATTCTGACTCTCACTTTCTAACTGTGTAATCTCTGACCAATCACTGAAACTCTCTGATTCTCAATTTTTTCACCAATGGAGGAAAGAGGGAGGGATATTAACCCATTTATGCTGGAGGTTGCAAATTTTTTTGTGTGAAAAATCAGACCTCGGTGATGACCTTGAGCAGCAGGATATAAAAACTCCCACAAGCTTAGCGTTCCAATAATGGAACACTAATACCAACCATATAGAATTGTTCTGAAGATTAATTGAAATAGTAGAAGTAAAGTGACAGATACATAGACTCAATACATGAATGTAATAAAGCATAAAAAGATAAGAATTATAGTATATGCTATTGGCTTCATCTGGAAAGACTGTCAGTGCTTTCTGTGTTTAATCAATAAATATTTTTGTCATTATCCTGTCTTTGATAGTAAAACTTGGGGCACTAATGTTTCAGCCAGAGAAAAGCAGAAGGCATTCCGATCAGTAGGAAATTCCATGAGCTAGACTGTGATCTCGGCAGGAATTTGGCTTCCAGGAAACCACATTTTTCACGTTCTCCTAGCTGTGATTATTTCTGTTTTTCTAATCCCATTAGCTTAGTCTCCCTCCTGTTCTCTTTCACCACATCTTAAACCATGCCCATCTTATAGTTAAAGTGGCTCTAACAGCAATACCAGGCTCATTCTGGTATTACATTTTGTGTGCTCCCAAAACCCAGTTTCCCAGTTGGTACAGCTGAGGGTCAGATCCAGGATCAAGGTAAAGTTGCTCAGCTCATTTTGGAAGGCCTGCCAATAGCCTTCTGTGCAAATAGACCTGCAATCAAACTTCTTACAGGCAAGACGTTGGGGATGGGAATGATGGGACTCAATACCTGACCTCCTTGATAAGTTCATCTCCAGTCAGTCTCTCCTGTTATCTAACATTCCTTGCAAATGCTGTGTCCTCTGCTTAGTATTTCCTCCCTGCTCCTTTTTTTCATTCTGTCACACTCACCTGAATGTTCCTGGCTAGTTTTTCATCCTCTAACTTTCACTTCAATGTCACTTCTTCAAACCCAATTAAGTCAGAACTTCTTATAGACTCCTGTAATATCAATATCCTACAGTCTTTTTTTTTCTTAGAGACAAGGTCTTGTTCTGTCACCCAAGTTGAAGTGCTGTGGCACGATTATAGTTCACTGCAGCCTCAACCTTTTGTGCTCGAACTATCCTTCGACCTCAGCCTCCCAAATGGCTGGTGGCTGGGATTACAGGCACATAGCACCATGCCTGGCTAAAATTTTTATTTTTTTGTAGAGACAGAGTTGCCCCTATGTCACCTAGGCTGGTCTTGAACTACTGGGGTCAAGTGATCCTCCTGCCTCAGTCTCCCAAAATGCTGGAATTACAGGTGGGAGCCATCATGCCTGGCCCAGTTTTCTTTTATGACACTTAATCAACTTATATATTTTTTCTTGTATTTCCTTAGAAGCATTCAGAATGTCAACAAAACACCTGCGACTTTTTTCTTTGCAATTACAGAGCGGTATTCAGTTAACAGAACAATTATTTCATATAAGCTGCATCAGAGACAACTGAAGAAGAAAAAACTACCATCCCCATATATAATTAATTTGTGCTGTGCACCAACAAGAATCTGCTTTAAATCCATGCCAATTTACAACCTCCATACTGTCCCAGGCAAGGTTAGTGGCTATTGAAAATACTACCAGGACAGGACTATCTAAAAACACACTCTGTAGTGTGTTAACTATACAAAAAGAAAAGACACTGTACAGTTTAAAAACAAATCTTACATGCTTTACATTTCAATTTTTTTGCTTTAAAAGGAGTGAGTTGTGTACGGGGGATTAAATGCTTTATGGATAAGAAAAAAAACCGTGCTAGAACCAACTTATTCATCATCTTCTTCTTCTTCCTCATCTTCATCTTCTTCACCTTCCTCCTCTTCATCCTCTTCATCTTCCTCCTCTTCCTTCTTTTTCTTGCTGTCTTCAGCCTTGACAACTCCTTTTTTGCTGCATCAGGCTTTCCTTTAGCTCAATATGCAGCAATATCCTTTTCGTATTTTTCCTTCAGCGTCGCAGCCTTCTTTTCTTTTCTTTTTTTTTTTTGTCAGAAAATATATTTATTATTGATAGTGAGGGAAGTAAAGATGTGAGTATTCAGTATAGAGGTTATATCAGCCAAGGTTGCCTTCATATTGATAAAAATACAGTCTCTCACTTGTAATCATAAACATTATTCCAGTAGAAGAGGTACATTTTCTCTCCGTTTTGTCTTCTTGCCTGTGTAATCACCATAATAAGTTAAAATGAAACAGCTCTTACATAATCAAAGGAGAAAAGAAAGAAAGAGAAAGCCAGCATGCCATAGCCTAGACAATTCCACCCAGCACTGCTGCCCCAGATCTGTGTTTTCTGGCTCTCTCCTCACCCCACTCCAATTAATTTAGCCCCCCACCCCATCCTACTTTGTTAGGGTGGAGGTTCAACAAATGATGGGGCTTGCTCTGAAGAAAAACATTTTATGTTCAGTGGAAGTTGAATAGAAAGTACCAAACGGTGGAGAGGGCTGCCTTTCTCTTTTAATCATCATAAGAGGGTTTACTAATACTGAAGTGTGTCCTTTAATGACTGATCCCTGATCAAGGCTTTGGCCCTTCAAATTGCTGCTGTTCAAAATGTGAAATGACTCTGTTGAATCCATTCTTGATGTCTCTCTTTAGTAGGTCTTCTCATTAGTGGTCTTCTCTTCAAATGGGTTATTTTCTTACTAGGAAAAAAAAAATGTTCCATCTCTGGAATTAACGTTATTGCTGTTTTGCTCGTTCTGAAAGTTTTTATCCTCCCTTCTCAAGCGTGCTCTGTTTGGCATGATTGACACAGTGCATATACTGGGTGGCCAGAGAGGAGCATTTGAGGGTCTGGTGGATGTTCTCACAGTAACGCTGAAGAATTTTGGCCTGTAGATCAGCACAGACTGGATGAGACTCATACCGCTTGAACTTTGCTTCTACCTCTTCAGCAGCTTTCTGATATTGTTCAGTGGTGACTTTGTAGAACTCTGAGCTCCTCTCCTCCAGTCTAGCCAGCTGTTCTTTGTAGAATGCATCCTGCTTCTTTAGCACTCGGTCTTTCTCTTCCAGCTGCCTAGCCAGGTGCTTTGCCTTAGCGCCTTCCTCCTCGTTTGATATCCTCTCCTGAAGGATGGCTCTGGTTAACTGCTCATTGGCAGCAGCCCTCTCTCCGTCCAGCTCTTTGGCTTGCTTTAGTCGTTTCTGAGCTTCAGATTCTTTCTCAGCTTGCTCCAATGCCCGCTCCTCAGCTACTCTTCTTTTCAATTCTTCATCAGAAACTGAGGCACCATAAGCACCAGAATACCGCTGAGGCTTCGAACCAGATGGAGAGGATTCCTTCATTCCATCAATCACATTTTCCGAAAGCCGGATGCCCTTCACCACGGTGATGTTCTCATTCTCGTCCCCCTCGAAGGTGACCCAGTGGGTGCTGGTGGTCCCACCCATGGCTCCGGTTCCTGCCCCAGCGGAGACCTAGCGCGGAACCAGGAGCATTTCGGGGCCCCCGCGCCCACACGCGCGTGGAAGGGCCTGGATTCTTTTCCCGCACAGCGGGAGCAAGGCCACGACCCCAGAACCGCAGCCTTCTTTTCATAAGGCTGCTTGTCATCTGCAGCAGTGTTATTCCACATCTCTCCCAGTTTCTTCCAACATCACCAATGGGCAGGCCAGGATGTTCTCCTTTGATTTTCCGGCGATACTCAAAGCAGAACAAGAAAAAGGCCGAAGGAGAGCTCTTGGGTGCATTGGAGTCCTTGAACTTCTTTTTTTGTCTCCCCTTTAGGAGGGATATAGGTTTTCATTTCTCTTTCATAATGGGCCTTGTCCGCCTTTGCCCCCATATCTTCAAATTTTCCTTTATCTTTAGCAGGCATGGTCTTCTACCTCTCTGGACACTTCTTAGAAAACTCTGAGGCCGGCTCGATGGCTCATGCCTGTAATCCCAGCACTTTGGGAGGCCGAGGCGGGCGGATCACAAGGACAGGAGATCAGGACCATCCTGGCTAACACGGTGAAAACCCGTCTCTACTAAAAATACAAAAAATTAGCCGGGCGTGGTGGCAGGCACCTGTAGTCCCAGCTACTCGGGAGGCTGAGGCAGGAGAATGGCGTGAACCCGGGAGGCGGAGCTTGCAGTGAGCCAAGATCACACCACTGCACTCCAGCCTAGGCCATAGAACCAGACTCCATCTCCAAAAAAAAAAAAAAAAAATTGAGAAGTTGACTGAAGCATCTGGGTGTTTCATCTTATGCTCCTCCAGACAAGTTTGCACAAAAAAATGCATATCATGACATTTTGCCTCTCAGCTTCTTAGGATCTCCTTTCCCCATGTTTAGTTATTTTTCCTCAGCAAGGCAGAGTCGCCCAGTGCTCATCTGGCTCTCACTTGCCCAGGCGCTGTCTCTATGGAGCTCAATTACTGCAATGACTATCCCAACTTACAATTTTTTTAATGTCTGCCTACTTCTGTTAATGCAAATTCCATGACGGTAGCTGTCATGTTTGTCTTGTTTGGCCCCTAGTGTAATGCCTGACACATAGGATGTGCTCAAGAAATATTGACTGAATGTATAAACAAGAGAAAGAATGAAGATACAAACTTGAATTAGAAATATAAATCTGTAGGCTTGGAGCGGTGGCTCAAGCCTGTAATCCCAGCACTTTGGGAGGCTGAGACGTGCAGATTGCTTGAGTCCAGGAGTTAAGAAACCAGCCTGGGCAACATGGCAAAACCTCATCTCTACAAAAAAAAAATTAGCTGGGTATGGGTGGCGTGTGCCTATAATTCCAGCTACTCAGGAGGTTGAGATAGGAGGATCACTTGAGCCAGGGAGGCAGAAGTTGCAGTGAGCTGAGATCATGTCACTCCACTCCATCCGGGGTAAAAGAACAAGACCCTATCTCAAAAAAAAGAAAATAAAGAAAAGAAATATATATCTGGAAATTACCTATATAGAAATGCATTAACAAAAGTTCTTCACAATGCTGAGTGAGTATACATTTTTGTTAAACAGATATCACAGTTGTTATTAGGCCAGCAATTTTATATTAATAGTGGCTATTAGATGAGTGTCTCTGTCTAATGAGCAGTGGCCTCCCTTGAAGAATCTGTCCATTTTAGTTGTCAGCCTATTAGAAAAGAAATGTGTCTCTCAACTGATAAGCCTCAGATGAGGGAGGGAGCTTTCTCTATATGGACTGAGCAAGACATCCCTTACGATCTGTCTACCTGTATGTAGCACTGGAGGCTGAACAACCTCTATTTAACCTATAATACAGCTATGGGACTATTAGAACAGGCTGAATTAAGGCTTTTTTTTCTCTCATAGGTTTTTGTGTCACTGGTTTGTCTTAGTTCTTCTTTTTCCTGCTCCTCGTTCTCCTCCTCTTCCTCTTCTACTTCCTCCTTCTTCTTCTCCTTCTTCTTCTTCTTCTTCAAGGTGGCATCTTACTATGTTGTTCAGGCTGGTCTCAAACTCCTGACCTCAAGCAATCCTCCCATCTTGGCCTCCGAAAGTGTTGGGATTACAAATGTGAGTCATTGTGCCCAGTCTGTTATAGTTCTTTTTTTTTTTTTTTTTTTTAAGGAAAGGGATTTTCATACACAGTTGGATCAAAAATCTAATGTTGGAGCAGTACACCCTTGGGTCTATTGGGAAGAACAGTGATAATTAAGGTGAGGGAACTCCTAGGAGGAAAGAAAATCAGAGGGAAACATGGGGCCATTTTGTCAGCCATCCCACCCTACATAGAAATTTTCACAGTGCTAAAAAGCTTGGTAATTGTTAGATTTTTATTTCCATAATGGAGGTGATATTTCCTTAGACATAGAAATGAATGTGATCTCCAAAGTAGAACATATCTAAAGAGAGAAAAAGGACAGGATGGAGAAAAAACTTTGGGAAATGTCCAAAAATGAGAGATAAAAAGAATAAGGAGGACCTATGGAAGGCCTGTGCAGAGAGGGAAGAGGAAAAGGAGATACAGAGAAAGAGGGAGCCATGGAGCAACACAGGAGGACCCAAGGAAGAGGGTTTTGGGAAGGCAGGAACAGGCTTGTGTTTCACTTTATCCACTTCCCCAGTCAATTCAGCATTCTACTTGCAGATGTTTTTTTCTCTTCCCTCCTATTTAGAAATCCTCATTTTACATTAAACAAGCATTCAGCATTCAGAAATATAGCATGTATTCACAAAACATAATGCCTATGGCATATTACATCTCTTTTTTCCAACAATTTCCTAATAGTTATAATTTCATTTTGCACTTCAAACAACTAAGTTGCTCTACATAACTGGGCACCATTTCCATGTAATTACGCTATTTAAGAAGCAGAATAAGAGATTTAAGTGTTGCTTGTGCCAACTAGTCTTACCACCTCCTCTCCATTCTCTTCTCTGCTCACCTTCCCATTCTTCAACTATGCCTTGATTCTAAACATATTAGCATGAAAAGGAAACAAACCAGAAGACTAAGACTAAAATAATAAATTAGTACCCTGATTCCCATCAGCAGTCACAGGTAGAGCCCTAAGTATCCTAAAATCAAACCTATTCTTGTCAAATTTTAAATTTTCTGCAAGCATTTAGTCCTCTTTAGAAAACAAAGACAGCTAAATGAATTAATAGAGATTTTAAATTTTTTATTGCCTTTCTTAATAACTATTCTTAAACATATTCTTAATTTCTTATTTCATACCGAATAAAATTAAACTTTTTTTTGAGACAGTCTCACTCTGTCACTCAGGCTGAAGTGCAGTGGTGCCATCTTGGCTCACTGTAACCTCAGCCTCACAAGTTAAAGTGATTCTCTCACCTCAGCCTCCTGAGGAGTAGTTGGGACTACAGGCATGTGCTACCACGCCTGGCTAATTTTTGTATTTTCAGTAGAGACGAGTTTTACCATCTCGGCCAGGATGGTCTAAAACTCCTGACCTCAGATGATCCACCCACCTCGGCCTCCCAAAGTGCTGGGATTACAGACATAAGCCACCATGGCCAGCCAAAATTACACTTTTTAACTTGCCAATTGGTCACTTAGCATGTTCAGAAATTTAATTATTTTCAACTAGAAGACTTTAAAAGTGTGGGCCCAGGTGTTTTTTCTCTTTTTTTTTTTTTTTTTTGCCATTTAGAAAAGTGTTTATTAATGTGATTGTGTGTGTGTGGGTTTTTTTTTTTTTTTTTTTTTTTGAGATCTGAGTCTGGCTGTGTTGCCCAGGCTGCAGTGCAGGCTGATCTCAGCTCACTGCAAGCTCCGCCTCCCGGGTTCATGCCATTCTCCTGCCTCAGCCTCCCCAATAGCTGCACTACAGGCGTCCGCAACTACACCCGGCTAATTTTTTTGTATTTTTAGTAGAGATGGGGTTTCACCATATTAGCCAGGATGGTCTCAATCTCCTGACCTCGTGATCTGCCTGTCTCGGCCTCCCACTTTGTGATTGTTTTTTACATTTAATTAAATAATGGCAATTGGAATAAAAACTCAGGTAAATGAATGGCATAGTAGTTCCATTATGAGCTTCAAATGTGAATTTAGAATTTAATAGCTCAACTTTATATTCCCAAATGTTCTATGATTGTTGATGGTGCATACATTTGTCAAGATTCATCAAATTGTATAATTAAAATTGGTGAATTTTATTGTATATAAATTATGTCTCAAAAACCAGAAAAAAAAAATTTTAAAGGGTTCCGAGGCGTCAGATAAAGGGAGAGAGATTGTAAACAAATATTACTAGCAAGTGACTTAAAATATGATAGAAAACATAAAATTGGTTATTAATCTTAAGGCAGAAAGAGGTGGAAGCACAGGTGGAGAAGATAAAGAGAAGAGAGCTGACATTTCAGGTGGTGTTAGAAGGGCTGACAAGAAAACTTTTTCTGGGGAAGTAATGTTTCAGACATTACTTCACACAATTTCTAGTCCTAATATTATTTCAAGAGGCTCTTAAAAGCCCACCCTGCCAGAGCAATCAGTCAAAAAAAAGAAATAAGGGGCATGCAAACCGGTAAAGAGGAAGAGACATGGTTTGGCTCTGTGTCCCCACCCAAATCTCATCTCAAATTATAATCCCCATGTGTCAAGAGAGGGACCTGTTGATAGGTGATTGGATAGGGGTGGTTCCCCCCATGCTGTTCTCATAATAGTGAGGGAGTTTTCATGAGATCTGATGGTTTTAAAAGTGGCAGTTTCCTCTGCACTCTCTTTCCTGCTGCCTTGTGAAGAAGGTACTTAACTTCTCCTTTGCCTTTTACCATGATTGTAAGTTTTCGGAGGCTTCCCCAAGCCTGCAGAACTGTGAATAAATTAAACCTCTTTTATTTATAAATCACTCAGTCTTAGGTAGTGTCTTTGTAGCAGTGTGAAAATGGACTAATACAGGAAGTCAAACTGTCAATGTTTGCCAATGATATGATCCTATACCTAGAAAATCGTAAAGACTCGTCCAAAAAGCTTCTAGATCTGATTAATGAATTCAGTAAAGTCTCAGGATATAAAATCACTATACACAAATCAGTAGCACTGCTATACACCAACAATGACCAAACTGAGAATCAAATCAGAACTCAATCCCTTTTATAACAACTGCAAAAATAATAATAATAATAAAGCACTTAGAAATATACCTAACAACAACAAAAAAAAGAAATACACCTAACCAAGGAGGTAAAAGATCTCTACAAGGAAAACTACAAAACACTGCTGAAAGAAATCACAGATGGTACAAACAAATGGAAGCACACCCCATGCTCAGGGATGGGTAGAATCAATATTGTGAAAATGACCATACTGCCAAAGGCAACCTACAGATTCAATGCAATTCCCATCAAAATACCATCATCATTCTTCACAGAACTAGAAAAAACAATCATAAAATTTATATGGAACCAAAAAAGAGCCCATATAGCCAAAGCAAGACTAAGCAAAAAGAACAAATCTGGAGGCATCAATTACCTGATTTCAAACTATGCTAGAAGACCATATTCACCAAAACAGCATGGTACTGGTATAAAAATCAGCACGTAGACCAATGGAACAGAATAGAGAACCTGGAAATAAAGCCAGGTACTTACAGTCAACTGATCTTCGACAAGGCGAACAAAAACATAAAGTGGGGAAAGGATACCCTATTCAACAAACAGTGCTGGGATAACTGGCAAGCCACATGTCGAAGAATGAAACTGGATCCTCATTGCACCTTATACAAAAGTCAACTCAAGATGGATCAACGACTTAAATGTAAGACCTGAAACCATAAAACCTCTATAAGAAACATCGGAAAAACTCTTCTAGACATTGGCTTAGGCAAAGAGTTTATAATCAAGAACCCAACAGCAAATGCAATAAAAACAAAGATAAATAGATGGAACCTAACTAAACTAAAAAGCTTCTGTACAGCAAAAGAAATAATCAGACTGGGCACGGTGGCACACGCCTGTAATCCCAGTACTTTGGGAGGCTGAGGCCGAGGCCAAGGCAGTTGGATCATCTGAGGTCAGGAGTTCGAGACCAGCCCGGGCAACATGGTAAAGCCCTATCTCTACTAAAAATATAAAAATTATCTGGGTTTGGTGGCGCACACCTGTAAGCCCCAGCTACTTTGGAAGCTGAGACAGGAGAATTGCTTGAACCCGGGAGGCGGAGGCTGTAGTAAGCTGAGATTGCGCCACTGCACTCTCAAAAAACAAAACAAAACAAAACAAACAGCAGAGTAAACAGACAGCCCACAGAGTGGGAGAAAATATTTGCAAACTATGCATCTGACAAAGGACTAATATCCAGAATTTAAAAGGAACTTAAATCAGCAAATAAATAAATAAATAAATAAATAATCCCATCAAAAAATGTGCAAAGGACATGAATAGACAATTATCAAAAGAAGATATACAAACAGCCAACATTTCCAAACATTTGGGAAAAATGCTCAACATAATTATCAGGAAAATGCAAAATCAAAACCACAATGAGATACCATCTTGCTCCTGCAAGAATAACCATAATTTAAAAATAAAAAAAAATAGATGTTGGCATGGATGTGGTGAAAAGGGATCACATCATGTGTAAACACTTTTTTACACTGCTGGTGGGAATGTAAACTGGTTACAACCACTATGGAAAACATTATGAAGATTCCTTAAAAAACTAAAAGTAGAACCACCATTTGATCCAGCAATTCCACTATTGGGTATCTACCCAGAGTAAAAGAAGTCACTATATGAAAAAGACACTTGCACATGCATATTTTAGCAGTGTAACTCACAACTGCAAAAATATGAAACCAGCCTAAATGCCCATTAACCAACGACTGGATAAAGAAAAGTTGAGATACAGATAGATAGATAGATAGATAGATAGATAGATAGATAGATAGATAGATAGACAGACCGACCGACCCACACACCATGAAATACTACTCAGTCATAAAAAGGAACAAAATAATGGCATTCGCAGCAACCTGGATGGAGTTGGAGACCATTATTCTAAGTGAAGTAACTCAGGAATAGAAAAGCAAATATATGTTCTCACTTACAAGTGTGATCTAAGCTATGAGGATACAAAGGCATAAGAATGATATAATGGACTTTGGGGACTCGGGGAAGTAGGGTAGGAGGGTAAAAGATAAAAGACTACACACTGGGTTCAGCGTACACTGCTCGGGTGATCGGTGCACCAAAATCTCAGAAATCACCACTAAAGAGCTATCCCTGAAGAACTTATCCCTGAACCAGAAAACATCTGTTCCCCAAAAACTATTGAAATAAAATAAAGTTTAAATAAAGCCCATCCCAACTCCAATATTTGCTAATACCTAATTCTGAAAACATGAAATAAAAGGAAAGGTCTCTTAGGTAGTGTGAGAGCTTTATTATTGAATCTTCATTCCCTTTGAGCAAGGCAATACTGTACCATTTTTTAAATAAAGTAAATTATTGTTTAACTTAATCAAGAGAACATGACTAAGAAGAGGCAGGTTGGGATTTTGAATCAGATCTGCTTGCACAAACACTGTGCTTTAATAACAATGCTATTGCTCAAATGGATATTGCCTGGACAGCTCAGGTTTGCAAGACTCTGTTTAGGTTAACTTCATCTTGCTTGATTCAGTTTATCTTAGAATTGTCAAGATGCCCCTTGGACTCTATTTTGTCACCCAGAATATCAGCTTATACCTAGCATTGTGTCGATGGCGAGATGACCCCAATTATTAATTAAATAGGCAGGTCAATGCACAGAACCTTTCAAAGCACTCTCCAGATCTCCCTCCTGCTGACATCAATCCATTCAGTGGCGTGGACATTGTCATTCAATTAGCTCTGGGCCCACTGAACTGTTCATTCTTTATCTCTTCTGAGCTCCCAATCTTCCCCATGAATCTGTTCAAACCACATCTTCCTCAAATCAATCACCTACAACCACTTCTTCCAGATGCTTAGGACTGAAATTTAGAGCCGTCTTGAGTCACATCCCTACATTCAATTCTTCAGCAAATCTTGTCAATTCTACCTTCAAAATATATCCTGAATCCAATTACTTCTCACTTCCTCCATTGCTATCCCCCTGGCGCAAGCCACCATCATCTCTTATCTGGATTATTGCAAGAGCCACCTAATCTGACTCCCAGCTTCCACTCTTGTCCACCCACAGTCTGTTCTCTTCCCAGAAGCTGGAATGATCCTAAAAGAGGGTAAATCAGAACATGTCACTCTGCTTGTAAAAGGAAGGAGAAACAGGAAAGTGAACACAGGAAACAGGTAGGGCAGGATCAGTAAGGGTTTTTTGTGTGTGAATATATATACAGATATAGATACACATATATGTATGTATATATATAAAATATTATATAATAATATATAATAAAATATATTATATAATAATATAAAATAAAAAGGTCAATGCACAGAGCCTTTCAAAACACTCTCCAGACCTCCCTCATATATATATGAGATAAGAAACTAGTTTGTTTTTCCTATATAAACATTAAAAGAGCTATATTAACATGTTTCTTCTTAATTTAAAACTCTTTGTTTTTCCTTATTATTTATAAATTAATAAATGAAAATATGCCACTATTGGCATAAATAAAGAGGTAACTCTGGAATACCACCATTTTGAAATAATGGATGTAGGTAATGCTCATCAGTGTTTCTCAAAAAGAGGCAGCCAGACATTGTATACAAACCTCCACCCATGAAAGATTCTTTTAACAAAAAAACCCTGAACCTGAATCAAATCAAGGTCCTATAACCACTAATTACTAGTTTAAAGGAAAGATAGGAGCAAGAAACTGCTACATGACCTCATGATGATGCAATCAGAAAAATCCAAAATGTGGGCAACTATATAGGATAAACAAACTAGTTTCTTCAATCAATAAATTGCAAGATAAAATGGGAGCAGAAAGGGAAACCTATGGATTTTTTAAAAATTTAGAAGACATATCAACCAATTGTAACCTTTTGGATTCTTATTCAAACTACTTTTTAAAATCAGATAATTGGAAAAATTGTATTATTGAGAAATGATTATTAAGTTTAGGTTAGATAATGGATTATGGCAAGAGTCCTTTATTTTTAGGAGTCCTTATTTTTTAGAAGTACACATTGAAATATTTGTGAATGAAATTATATATCTGAAATTTATATCAAAATAATTCAGGGGAGTGAAAAATAGATGAAACCAGACTGGTCATAGTTAATTAATTGTTAAAGATTAGTGATAGGTACATGGGTGTCCATTATACTATTCTCTTTACATTGTAAATGTTTGAAATTTTCTGTAATAATTTACAGAAATTATTGTTTTTGTTTGTTTGTTTGTTTCTTTTGAGATGGAGTCTCACTCTGTCACCCAGGCTGGAGTGCAGTGACATGATCTTACTGTAACTTCGGCCTCCCAGGTTTAAGCAATTCTCCTGCCTCAACTCCCAAATACCTGGGATTACAGGCACGCGCCACCATGCCTGGCTAATTTTTGTATTTTTAGTAGAGACGGGGTTTCACATGTTTGCCAGGCTGGTCTCAAACTTCTGGCCTCAAGCGAGCCGCCCACCTCAGCCTCCCAAAGTACTGGGATTACAGGCATGAGCCACCATGCCCAGTTAATAACATTTTTTTAAAATCTCCTTTGTAATCTTTAGCTCCCCTCTCTCACCTCCAGTCTCAGCTCCTTTGGTCTTTGGTTGTATTTTTACTTTCCTCACAGTGCCATGGAACTTTCACATTTGTCTGTGACTGTGGGTGATTCTCTTATTCCCTTCCATGTTTATGTAATTTAGTTTGTTGGAGACTTTTACTTTTCTTCCTTATTGAAATCCTTCTGATACTTAGTCAAACTTATGCTAGAGAAAGTATTCTCACTCTGTCCTACTCCACAGATACTTGTTAATTTATCTTTCTTCTTATGGTCTAAGGACAAACTGTTTGGGAGAAGGAAATGGGAAGTGAGAATTTTTTTAAAGCTTATCCTGATTACCCATTCTTGTGATAACCACCATCCTTGGAACACTTGTCAATCTGTGCTACTAAATATTTAAGGGGACATTCTGCCTGTATTCATTCTTACTTCTCTTCCTTGGAACAAGGTGGTGTAAGATTTCAGGGCTCCTTTTGACCAACATTCTTGACACTCCCACTTTTCAACCACATTTCCAAATTTATCAGCATTAGCTCCAGAGCATCAATTGTCTCTTTGATTCCTTAAGATTTTGTCACTTGTCCCCATCTTAATCCATCGGACTCTGTTTTGCAACACAAATATCACCAAAAAGTCATCCTAAGCTTGTTTCTTAGGCAGACCATGTTAATTTCCTTCTCAGAGCACTATTTTTGCTTTTCTTCAACTCTCCCCTTGTGTATGCTTCTCTGTCTTCCAAGACAGAGGGCAGGTTAAAACTCATAAGGGCATGATAGTAATTAAAGATGAATGAACCTCAAAAGAGTCAAGCTTGCATGTAGTTTGAAGTCTTTAGTCACAATGCGTTTTTTCCCAGCTAGAGTACAGTACAGAGCTAAGCATCTTGTTAACATAATACGGCATGGTTTTACCAAATAACTCAGAAAGAGCATTACCTTTTAATTTTTTAAATTTTTAATCTTTAATTTTTGTGGGTACATAATAGGTATATGTACTTATGGGGTATATGGGATATTTTGATACAGTCATACAATGTGTAGTAATCACATCAGGGTACATGAGGTATCCAAAACCTCAAGCATATCCTTTGTGTTACAAATGATCCAATTATAGAATGTTACTTCTGAATAAATTACCTCAGTTCCTCAATATGGTGATTATTATTATAGTTATCCAAAATTAATCAGTGTCCTTCATATACTACGCAGGGCTGGGATGAGAGAGAAGTGGATGAGGGTTGGGTTGTACAACTGCAGAGTCAGAGCCTGTCTTCACTTGAAATTTTGATATTTTCTTCATCGTAAATTTTTTGCATTAATTTTGATACTTTTAAAATAGTTCATTAAAATATAATATATCTCGATTACTGAGTTTTTTGGCATCACCTTAAATTTTGCACCCAAAGCGAGAGCCTCACTTGCCTCACCCTGGTTCCAGCTTTGATTTCTGAGTGCTAGAGAATCATTTTTTATAAAGAAATAGTGAATCCTTCCCATCAGGACAAAAACTTTTGAGCTTTGTTTTTGTTTTGTATTTCTTAGTAGTGAAGATGAGTTTACAAAAGCCCTTGTACACTTGTTTTCTCCTCTTGTCTTATAAAGACCAGCAACATTTTGGAGCATGTGATCTCAAATTTTTGACCTAGCCCAGTGCAGGAAGGCCTATTTCACATAGTCCCACTCTAAAAAAGAACTTGGTGATAAAAAATTGGAAGAGAAGAGAAAAAAATCAGTAGACCTGTTGCTAGCAGCTTTTGTGAACTGCTTTTGCTTCATAAGAGAAGATCCTGTAGTTATATTTACGATTTTAAGCTATAAAACTATTATATATCCTATAATTTTTTTTTTAAATCCAGTAATTTAATTACATTTACTTTGCTAGTATAATTCAAGTAATTTACATAGCAAACACACAAAGCTCAGGCAAATTATCACAAATAAAGTTTTATTTTTCATCAGATTTTGAGGGAATTATGTATAATTCTGCTCTAGAATAGGCATATTGATGATGGTCCTTGGAACTAGTTGTTGAAAATTATAAACTGAGAATCTGCATTATGGACTCTCTGTGGGTTAGCCCAACAACCCACAACAAACTAAACTGTGACGTTTAATCCATAGTAATTTACCTTTAAAATGCATAGATGGCGAGAACTGAAAACCATGAAAGGTTGATGGCTAATAACAAATTATACATCTCGGAGATGATTACATTTCCTACTACTAGGTAAGCAGAAACTTGTAGGTATTTGCAAACTGGGTGGCAGCTAGACTGCATTGTAAAATACTGATTTAGTCTTCAAGAAAATCTGGTAACATGGTAATTTAAATTTATAAATGCTATATATGTTGTAAAATAAATTGCTCAATATGTAACTAGTAAATAACACTTAGTCATAATAAAAATTAAAGTCTAGGGAATTGTTAGTTGTTTGCTCCTATGAGCCATAGAAATGGCTGGTATTTTCTGATAATTTCTGACCATCCTGGAGGCCCATATTTGAGAATCACTGAGAGGAAACTCTCTGATCACACACTCTAGTATGAAGCTCCTTGTCTCATATAGAATATAACCATGATTCATTAATTAACTCAATAATTCAACAAAGATGGGCAGAATGTCTCCTCTCCATTGTCAGTGCATTAGGGGATAGGAATAAATATATATATATTGCAAGGCTATGTTAAATGCCAGTTATCCTTTAAATATAGGCTACTCCATGGATGGGGACATGGATGGAGGAAGTAGTTGTTCAGAGCTTTTGCAGTTGTCGGCCTTCCCAATACCCTTCTCCTGCTCTCAGGGGTATAACTCATATGGCACATTTGTCAGAACTGGAAAGATCTCCTTCCTCTCTGTGGAATCAGTGCCATGCTGCAACTCTATTTCAGCTCCTATTCCTTCACTGGTCGGGCGCCCTTGTAAGCTATAACCTGCACGACTGCAATGAATTAAAGGTTTACATCCTCTCACATTCCAAAATTTGTATATTAAAACCCTAACCCCCAATGTGATGGTATTAGGAGATGTGGCCTTGGAGAGGTGATTAGGTCAGAAGGGTGGAGCCCTCATGAATGGGATCACTACCTTTAGAAAAGGGAACCCAGAGAGCTCTCACACATGAGGATATAAGGAAAAGACAGAAGTCTGCAACCAGGAAGGGGACCCTCACCAGAACGTGACTGTGCTGGCACCCTGATCTCGAACTTTCAGCCTCCAGAATTGTGAGAAAAAAAAATTTTGTTGTTTATCAGCCACCCAGTCTATGGTACTTTGTTAGAGCAGCCTGAACGAACCAAGACAGCAGTTCACCGTAGTCTCATGGGCTCTTCTTTCTCAACCTTCAGATTTCTGTTCTTATGTCCTTTCCCCAAAGAGGACAACAATATGCCTTTTATGGTGCTTTCCTATTTTCTATGTTGTTCAAAGTACTTTTCAAACACCCACTCAGATTGGTCAGATGAAATACTTTCAAAACAAGAAAAAGCAGGTAGTATTCTTTATTTTTGATAATGTGTATAAAGAATCAGCTAGGTGAATGAATTTAACTAGTAATTTTCACTAGGAACAGGCAAAGCCATGAACCATACAAGTTTGTCACTTAAATGTGTGACCTTGGGCTCTCCCTTCCAGGTGGCCCCTTCACCTTCTCTCCCCAACTCAAAGAGGCCTTCCATATCCCATTCTTAAGGAATGTGTTGCCCAGGTTCATCACACCCAATTATGGGATGCTATATTTAGGAAATGCGTATTGCCATAGGAAATTCTCTCCCTCAGAAATAGGTTAAATGGAGGGATTCCCTAGGGAAAGCCAGAGGGCAGGGAGGATATTAGAAGCAGGTAGGTTTTTCAGTCCCTGAATTCGCAGTATGAAGGTCTCCAATGTGTGAGGGTCTCCTCCCACATACACCTCCCACAGTGTGAGGAGCCTTTCCCCCATGGGATGCACTTGTGGTCACACAGAACATAACAGGAGGAGCTGGCAGCATGAATGAGGTTTTCTGAGACTAGTCAAACAAGTTGGAGACAATCCATAAAGCTACCATACATCTCATTTTACTCCACACAAACATTTATACAGTGCTGGGCAAAAGTCATGGTTTTAAGCTTATATAGTGTGGGACCTCACAACATAAAAACATTTTATTGTAAAACTTTTAATTAAGATACTACTAATCTGTCTCAGGTAAATCCATTTTCACAAATAAGATTGTTTAAAATAACATGGTCGTACTTAGGTAGCAAATTAATTTAAGTATATACATCACTTATTGGTGTGTTTTCATTTACTTACTCAGAAAAGTAAACCTGTCTCTTTCTAAAATGGCAGTTGAATTTATTGCCATGACATTTAAAGGTCTTTTAAAAAGTTTTAAATATAAGCTTATGTAAAATTTTGCTAAAGTTTTTGAAGTATTACGTTAACATTTATTTAATAATTATCTCACCCAGTTTTGGAACAACTTTAAAACTAATTCAAAAAATAAAATGTCAAAACAATAAACAAAACTCCAAAACCTCAGACTCAATTTTGTATTGATCTTGACTATCGTTAATCTAGAAAAAAAACAAATGTGAGCATCATTCTGTTGTGGAAAGGATACTTAATTTTACAAGTAAACAGAAGTTCATCTAGTCACATGGAATTAAGAATCCAGGAAGATCAATGTAGTGAACCCAAGATTTTCATCATAGTTGAACTCAAGATATTCATCACTTTAAACACAGAGACAAAACAGTATTAACAACCAATGTCACACAAATTAAATCTACACAAATGAAAACCATACCATCTGCCCCTATTTCAAATTTCTATAAAACGGGTCATGTGAATCTAAAATCACACTATAAAAATTTGGTTTTGGCCAAATGAAGTTCTTTTGTGAAAGACTCACAGATCTTTCAGCCCTACTGAGCACTAAATCAAGCTATTTATTTTTATACACTCTGCTGAACTTAGACAATGTTTTTTGGCATTTTGAAAAATTACTAAAGTTCAACTTTTTACACATTTGTTCAACATAATCCAAACTTTAATCTCATTCCCACTTTGAAATCAAACCTCCTATTTACTTTATTATTCTTGTTATCACTGCCACACTGAGTGTTTCAGAACAAACACGGCTTTCTTTGGATCGCTGTGCATTCTAATTCATTGCCAACTTTTACAAGCCTTTTCCACACATGCAAAGAGAGAGCTGTAGAAAATCCACATGACAACAACAACAATAACAACAAACCTTTGGGAAGAATATTTTACTTGAAATTAGTTGCTTGCTCATCAAGAAATCATACATTAGAAGATACATTTACAGTATATAGAAAGGCTGCCTGTTAAAAGCCTTCAGAACACATTAGTAGGACTGCTGGTAGTAAGACAAGAGATTTTTCAGTTCTGATACAAACTCCCCAAGGTTTCTGTAGGATGAGATTACTTCCCCCACCATAGAAAACCAGGAGCACTCTTCATACCATAACAAGGTGCATCTTGGACAGTTCCAATCAAGGATTCTGAGGCATCAAGGAAAGTCACAAAAAGCTGGTGATTTTCAAGGCTTGTCACCATCCACACTCAGTAAAACCTGTAGCTGCAAACTGAAAGGTTGTCGAGTTCTTACAGCCCTTGTCAGATTAGTCAGGGCTCTACAAATATCCAAACCCAGCTTCCAAGATGCTCTTTGCAGTAACACTTAGAAATGAGTTTACTGCCAAGTAAGCCTATTAACAAATGAAATGCGCATGGACAAGAGTAACTAACATTGCTTAAATCAAAACAGATCTTGACTTCCTTACCTTAATACTAGGAAGCATAGTAGCTTTGTTTTTGTTTTTGTTTTTTTATAAGGGGGTACTGAAGTTTGTTCAACAGCTGCAGGCCTTGCTCAGCCCCCTACTCCACAGGGAATTAACCGTCACATTCCAGCCCTGTCATCAGAACAATGAAAGGTGAATGTTGTGCAAAACAGCTTGGGACCACTAACTGATGATGTCATTCCTCCCTTATATGGCTCATTATTGTGCAGATTTACTTTGGTCTGTGAGAAGGGGTGGAGCTGCCCAAGACTGGAAGGGAAGGCAGCTCTTAAGAAGCAAAGCAAGTGAACGGGAATTACACTCCACGCTAAGGGAAATGCATTGGGAGAGGGATACAGCTGGGGAGGAAGAATGAAATAAAGAAAAGATATGCAGAAAATGTCAAATGGGCCTCACTCCTGATTTTTCAAACGAGCTAAACTCTATACAGTTCTATTCAGCACATATTGGAATTTAAATAGGGATCCCACTAGAGCCTAATCTATGATTCAGCCAACAGGAGAAAATTCATGTTTCAACTAAAATGCCAGTTAATGTACATGGTATCTAAATGAAAACACTACAGTATGGGCTACAGAATGCCAAGTACTTTTCATTTTAAAAATCATTTTGTCTTTACAAAATATTTTTACTTGAATTTTTTTCCCTAAGTGTTTTTAAATGGCAAAAACTGCTACCCGCACAAACAAAAGTAGGTGAATACATGCAGCTAAAGTTAGAAGAATATCTGTATCATCATTTATATAAAATGTTTTCAAAAGCTTCTATCATCTTCAAATCAGTTGTCCCTCTTCTCTGTTTTTTCTTTTCTTTTTTTCCCATTGTTTCTTTCCTCCCTTCCTTCCTCCCTCCCTCCTTCCCCTCATTCCTTTTTTCCTTCTTCCTGAGAGAGTGTATGAGTGATAAATCTAGTCAAAAAGCCATTAGGCAAATTAAAAATTCCAGTATAATTTTTTCTAAGCCATATGCATAGAAATGTATGTCATTTATGTTATGAAATTTCACTTCAATTACAGAATAAAAGCACAATACCAGATAAATTAGTCAAATTAACTTTAAGTTAATAGAATTAAATGTTTGCAGAGCATTTTTAAGTCTTCAGATATCTTTTATACTACATAAGTATAAGCCATTATGTTATGGCATATGGCATATGACAGAATACGAAAAAAATAACATCAAGATCGTTGCTTTCTTACATCCCTAATGTTCAGTCATGCCCTTTTCTTTAAGAATATGTCTAACTTCTTAATAGCCTGAACTGAATATAATAATTATTGCATGTTTAAAGGTTGTAGTACTAAATAAATGTGTTTTCATTACAGAGTTATAATCAAATAATGTAGCTTTCTGTAAAAGTTACATAAAGCAATGTTCATTGTTAAGGTAAAATTACAGATACTAACCAATTAGTTATTGTTTTGTTTTTTTAGCTATTTTTTAATATGGGTGGGGAAACTGACATTGAAGAAGAAAACAAGAAACTATTGCCACTGCCTGGCAAGGCTGCACTAGTGCTGGGGGAAGAGGCATCTTGGCAATTGATTGATAGACTTAATCTGGGCTTGGCAACTACTTGGAAGATAACCAAGGGGTATATTTTATAACTCTGTGGCTTCAGTTAACTCAGCTGTATAACAGGGATATGGGTTTTAACTTACAGGGTTGTTATAAGAATTAAATATAGTAATGTAAGTCAAGGCCACAGAATCTGATGCGTAGTGGACCCACAATATATAATATGTTTCTGCACAGTTTAATTTTGATCATGGTAGGCAGTTTGTGAAAATATAATCTTGTGGTCTAATTTTGACAAGCAACATAAACCCATGTGAAAAAAAAAATGGGAATCAAGGGATCAGGACTGATTATATAGTCAAGTGGCATCTTGTACTCAGTTTGCTTCTAGTGATTCAAACTTGAATTATAGTCCTGGGGAGGTATTGCTCATGTTCAAGCCATATTAAATCAATATTTAGAGACAAATGATAATAGCAAGGGGAAATGTTTTATTACCTTTAAAAAACCTTTTTAAAAAATACCACAAACGTTAATCACAGACAGGTTTTTTTCCCTCCCTGTTTAATACCACTAAGTGATTATATTCAAAGTTAATTTAAAAGATTCACTCAAAATGGCTATATTTATTATAAATTAATTAACACTCCCTTGGCTAAATAACATTGTTTATTAGAAGCCTCTTGGAACCCAGAGACGTTTAAATGGTGTTGTAACCCTCCCTAGAGTTACAGTAACAAGAAACGTCCCACTATTAGCTTCTGAAGGGCAGGGTTCTTTCTGTGTCTTTCTGTTTTCAGGAAGTATCTTGTATTCACTCATTCAACAAACACTTAATTGGTTGCCCACCAAGGACCAGACATTGTCTTAGACACTGGTACCTAATTGTTTTTCTATGAATCATATACAACCTTTCTTCAACTCCTTATTAACTGAAATGTACACTACAATGTAATATAGTGCATGTGGAAAGTATTATTGTGATTATTGTTCCCTAGGTCGAGTCCTAAGTCCAGTTATGAGTGGGAATCTTCTAAAAACAATTACAACTTTTTAAAGCACTGGATCCTAGAGATAGAGTATCCAGGCTCCTATCATCCTTTAAGTAACTGGTTGCCATTAAGCATTATGACCTGACCGAGTGACTCTTTAAAACAAGTCTTCTTTCAGTTGCTTCTTTTTCAAATTGATAAAGAAAAGAGATGTAAAGAGGACATGATTCCTGAATTATGAAAAAGATCTAGTTTAGCATATGGCAAGTTGGAAGTTTCTCAACATGTTTGGGCAATCACTGGGCTTGCCAATGCAATAAGCTTTCATCTCACGAACCTTTTTTTTTTTTTTTTGTAGCAGAGCAGGGTGTGCTCCAGAATTTCAAGAAATGGAGGCACTGCAGGGCTGGAGTGAGCAGGCAGGAAGAAGAACATCATAGGATATATAGAAGCGCTGCACTTGCCTTCCTCAGTTGGGGCAGAGGTGCATTCTTCCAGGATGCCACCTTGGAAGCTTGGAAATGGTGTATCAAGTCTGGACAACAGTTCTTCCCACAATTACGCCTTCTTCCTTGGGAGTAACATAATCCAAAACTTACAGTATGTTACAGATTCAAGGAGAAGTGAGAAAAATCTGAGAGCACTGGAAAGCTGAGTAAATCAGAAAGTACTGGATGGAGGAATGGTAGTGTAGATAAGAACACTTTCCTGATTTGAATACAGGATTTTTACAGAAGTTGTTGTGTGTTATTTAGTCACAATGTACTAAATGACAAAGACTAGGTAGACTAGAGCATTCCTCCCCTCTAAGAGCATGCTGGATGTAGTGCAGTCATAGTCCACCATTTCCTGTTTCCTTCATACTTCAGGTCAAATGAATGTGCTTCCTTAAGCATTTAAGAATAAAATAAATAAAAGGAACTCTCAGTGACCTCTTATATGATATTAGGAGCTATGCAGAAAATATTTTTTAAAATCCTTAAGGCACAGCATTTCTGAACTTAAGAGGAATGAGTTAAGACTAAGTAAAGTTGACCTCTTCTTTTCAGTTAAAGCTCACATTCAGCCCCTGAATAATATTTGAATAGTTTCTTGGCTAAGAGTTCACATCCAAGAGCTGAATATGTTATGCACTGAGCATGAAAGACCCAAACTTTGATTAATCTTTTTTGTTCAAACTTTTCACCACCATGAAGCACTTTCCAAACACAAGCATTCTTGGAAAAAGCGTGCACACACAGTCAAAGAGCCAGAAGAGGAGCAATCTTCAAACATTGAAAACACCACCTTCCCAAGTTTCAACCTCCTCTCTGGAGTCCCAGATTTCTAATGCTAATCTGACTACCTTCTTCCACTCTAGAAAAGAAGTAAAAATACAAAAACAATGTAGTTATTCACTATAGTGATACAAGACAACACATTTTTCCAGCACTTTCCTTTCTTAACTTTTTCTTGATGTATAAGTTTATGCAAAAACAATATTTACTTGTTATTTATTGTGATGACAAATCTCTGCCAATTTAGAGCAGAATTCCCAGAGTTTTTTTATTATAGAAGAATAATCTCACATCACTTTTCCATACCCGATTTTGTCCATGAGGCTGAAATAAGCGATTAGATCAATTAAAAACTCAAACCAACCAGTCTGGAATGCGGGGAACAAAAACTCCCCTCAGTTGTTGGAAGTGTTCACTTTTAATACAGTTGCTTCTATAACCTGGATTAATTTATTTTCTCTGAAATGTATGCATCTCACTGATGCTTCAATTCATGAAAAAAAATCCATAGGAGACTTCGATTTTGCATTTCTGACTTAAAGAACGTCTGTTAAAGTTAGAATTGATCTACAGTTAATCGTTACAGTTGCCTGGATTAGTGATAGTTTCAGTGTATTGATAGGTCAGAAAGCATTTTTAAAATCTGTTACGACAAAGCAGTAGTTGTTCACTGTCTAAATGTTTGTCACGTGGCTAGACTCTGAGGCTGTAACTACTGATGGAAAATTTGTCTGTTAAAGTCCCGTTCTGACTGGATTGTTTGTTATTTCCTGATGATTTTCATTGTGTGTTTCTTAAAATGTCTCATCTACTCTGGTTCCTGAGGACTATCTGATTAATTAATGCTTATTTATCTCTCTGAAAAATAGGCATGAATTTTCATCTATATACATAAACTGAATCACTCACAATCTACTTTCATCTAGAAATTATAGGGTAAATCTGTGCTAGACTTTCAAAATAAGTAAATTTGTATCTGGACTCTGCTAAATAACACACAACAACTTCTGTTAAAAAAAAATGCATGCTTTTAAATCCTTCAGTTTGGTAGATGCTAAATAACACACAACAACTTCTGTAAAAAAAAAAAATGCATGCTTTTAAATCCTTCAGTTTGGTAGACTATTAGGCACAGCTCTTCATATTCGCTTTTTTTTCTCATTTAAAGCAATTTGTTTTATGCAGCTGTTGGGAAAAGAAAATTAATATTCTACAGATTATTCTAATAAGTAAGTTTAAGCTGTGTTTAATCCTTTCAAGATATAAAGTGTGAGGAGGCCAGGCGCAGTGGCTCACACCTGTAATCCCAACACTTGGAAGGTCAAGGCAGGTGTAAGGCAGGTGGATCACTTGAGGTCAGGAGTTCGAGACCAGCCTGGCCAACAGGGCGAAACCCAGTCTCTACTAAAAATACAAAATTTAGCCAGGCACAGTGGTGGGCGCCTGTAGTTCCAGCTACTCAGGAGACTGAGGCAGGATAATCGCTTGAACTTGGGAGGCAGAGGTTGCAGTGAGCTGAGATCACACCACTGCACTCCAGCCTGGGTGACAGAGCAAGAGTCTGTCTTAAAAAATAAATATATACACACACACACACACACACACACACATATATACACACACATATATATACACACACACATATACACACACACAAAGTGTGTCCTGTCACTTCTTTTTATTTTTTAAATATACAAATTTATAGAAATACAGCAATAAACTTATGACCTTAGCAAAATAACTCCAGCACTTCCTCTTCCAAATGATGCTTCTAGTTACCACATATTTTATTTCTCATAAGATTTTATATGGCTAAAAATCATAATATTGCTTTTTAAAATGGAAAGTAAGCCATGATTTTCCAGCTATATATTTCATAGTTTTATTTTATTCCTCAAATATAATTTTTTATTATAAAGAATTTATCTGTTCTTTGGAAACTTAAAATGTAAATGCTAAAGTTTCTTCTGACACAAACCACAACTGTTATATGGATGGTTCTCCTGAAATGGTAGACATTAGATTAGGTCAGGGGAAAATACTCTCACTAAAATACGATCAGTTGTTCCCCATGTTTACAAATAAAGTATAGGAGCCATACAAAAAGATGACTATAATAATGGTCATTACTAAGGGACCCAACTTGTGCCAACTGATTTGGAATGCCATCTTTAAAATATATTACATTTTTATATCTATATAATCTTATCTCCAGAAGTTCCATCAGCTCTAATGGTCTGTCCATGTACCAATACCATGCTATTTTATGAACTGTAGCTTTAAAATGAGTTTTTGTTTTTGCTGGAAAATTTTTTGTTTCTACTTGTTTTTGGTTTCAAAATTTGACTATTTTTCCTTATGGGTTTTTGTTTTTTTGTTTGTTTGTTTGTTTGTTTCGAGGTGGAGTCTCACTTTGTCGCCCAGGCAGGAATGTGGTGGCATGATCTTGGCCCACTGCAACCTCTGCCTCCTGGGTTCAAGTGATTCTCCTACCTCAGCCTTCCTAGTAGCTGGGATTATAGGCACACACCACAATGCCCAGGAAATTTTTTTTTTTTTTTTTTGGAGAGATGGCATTTCGCCATGTTGGCCAGGCTGATCTCGAACTCTTGACTTCAAGTGATCCACCCACCCCGGCTTCCCAAAGTACTGGGATTACAGGCATGAGCCACCATGCCCACCCAGCCGCTTATGTATTTTTCATATGAACTTTAGAATCCCTTAATTTAGTTCCCATACTTTAAAAAAAGGTATTTTTAGAATTACATTAAAAATTTGATATTAGGATTACATTAAATTTGTGAATTAATATTGGGAGACTTGAGGGGTTTTGTTTTGTGTTTTTTTGTTGTTGTTGTTGTTGTTTTTGAGACAAGGTCTCAATCTGTCACCCAAGCTGGAGTGCAGTGGTGTAATCTTGGTTCACTGCAACCTCTGCCTCCCAGGCTCAAGTGATCCTCCCATTTCAGCCTCCCAAGCAGCTGGCACTACAGGTGTGTGCCATAACACCTGGCTACTTTTTTTTTTTTTTTTTAAGATGAGGTTTCACTATGTTGCCCAGGCTGGTCTTGAACTCCTGGGATCAAGTGATCTGCCTGCCTCAGACTCCCAAAGTGCTGGAATTACAGGAGTGAGCCACTGTGCCAGGTCTTTGACATCTTTATGATGTTGAGTCCTCCAGTCCTAGAATATGATCCTTTCCATTGGTCTCAGTCTTTTTCATGTCTCTATGTAGCATTTAAGATTCTTCTTTATGTAGGTCTTGTTTTATATTTAATATAGTTTATATGTAATATAGTTTATATTATTTTGTCATTTGGAAATATGAAAACTATTGATTTTTTGCTTATTGATTCCGTGTAATTTTGTACTTTGCTACTTCCCTTTACTGAAGTCTCTAACTGCAGTAGGTTTTCAGTTTTCCTGAGTCTACATGTAATTAAATACAAAAACAACTACCCTCAAACAATAGAAGAGTTTACTTTTGCTACGCATTGCATTGTTCTCAAAATGTCTTAGTTTGATAAACTGTAAATCATGAGTTAGTGAAATTTGTATTGTTTTCCTGCAAGAGTTTAATACACAGATAAGTAAAAGAAATTATCCCTTTAGGTATTACATGCTATGCCTTATGAATGGGGCTATATATTCATTATCTCATGAACATAAAATGCTATGAGATAGGTACTTAGTTATCCCCATTCTATTTAAGAGGAAACCAAAAATCAGAGAGGTTAAATAACCTATCCAAAGTCATAGACCATAAGTGATAGACTTAGTAACTGAATTCAGAGTTATCTGTCTCTAAATGAAATGCAGGAGACTAAGAAAATAACTGTCTCTAGGTGACAGATTTCATGAGGGTCTCACACTGTGTAGCTAGAGTAACCTAGAGAAGAAATTGACTGCAGTTGAAGAGGTAAAACTTAGTTCAGATGATCCTCTGAAGGTCACAAGATATTTAGAAGCACATCATATCTAATCTGAAATGCCTCAATACTGCATTATTTCTCCTCAGCACACATACAGATTATTTTACCCATGAAGTGGTACTAATTGCAGGCCTCATACTCATGTGTGCGAGAAATACAACGATCTTCATTTTTCTATATCTTTTATAATTTCTATTTGGGGTCCCATTCCACAGGTGACAGAAACTTCATCTTAGTTAATTCTGGGTATGCTCACCCAAGCCTAGTTTCCTTTAGTAAATTCAGACTTCAGTCAAGTCATGATCTCCTGAGTTCATTCTAGGGCTTCAAGTCCTCATTTCTGGAGTGTGACTAACTTCTGGAACCATCAGGAAGGTGGCTGAGAGGTCATCTGCTCATCATTCTTCCACACAGGCATCCTCTAAATGCACACTGTGGTCTCTGATCTCAGTTGCCAATCTGTCCAAGTTGCTGATCCAAGTCAGTCGCAGTTCCACGCTCTTGACAAGCCCTGCCTCAGCTACTTCCATGGCCTTTCAAAGGCATAGGGAAAAATCTAGATATTCTTTTAGAGTGGCAGGAAACTGAGGCTGTATCAAGATTTCTCCAACTAAACATATTGGACACCATTTTTACTCTTTTTCTCCTGAATTCATGGAGGGACCAAAGACTAATTTGTGCCTCTCAAAATTCATATGCTGAACCCCTAATCCCCAATGTGCTCTAATTTAGAGACAGGACTTTAAGGAGGTGATTCAGGTCAAATGAGGTCATAAGGTTGGAGTTCTAATCTGATAGGATTGGTGGCCTTATAAGAGTTGGAAGAGAGTGAGCTTTCTCTACATACATGTGAACTGGAAAAAGCCCACGTGAGCACAAAGGGAGAAGGCAGCCATCTACAAGCCAACAGAAGAGGTCTCACCAGAACCCAACAATTCTGGCATCCTGTACTTTCAGCCTCTGGAACTGTGAGAAAATACATTTCTATTGCTTAAGCTACAGTCTATAGTATTTTGTTATGGCAGACCAAGCAAACTAAGATTCTCTTGGATTCCACCTGGTAATCCCCTCAGTCTAGAATTCTCCACACTAACCCTCTTTGGGTTTTATATTACTGTCCATCTTTGTCCCCCACCCACTCTCCACAAAAAAGCACCAAACAGAGCCTCTTATTTTGGACTACCCCTTCCTACAGCATAAACTTCTCTTGCTTCCTTGTTTCTATCCTCTCAGAGAATATCTTATCTAAATGGGAAAGAAGAGGGGTGATAAAAATTGGATCCACTTGATTACATATTCTGTCTAATGCTATACCTGGAACCTTGCTTCTGATCCTATATACCAGATATTGATTTCTGTTCTCCCCTTTAGTCGCGACAAATTTCTCTTGAGGCAGTGGTTGCTCTTGGGTGACTACTCAAATGGGCACAGGTCACAAGGAAATAGAAAATACTAGGTGAAAACATCCAATTACTATCATGCTATAGTACATTTTTTATAATTGAGCATAAGCAAATGATAATGTGAAAGCTATAACAATTTCATTATTGTAACCCTTGGTCTCTGAGGTTGTAAGAGCAGAGCCACCCAGGTTACTTAAGATGATGGGAGTTCTTAGAAAGAACATCCTAAAAAGTGAATAAATACAGAAAACTGTCTCCACAGTCAAACAGGCCCAAAGAGAACTGTAATATTGTTCATCATTGTTTAACATACACCTGCAGTTCCAATAACCCAACAGCAATGCTTATGGCCCAATGCTTGTCATCCCTTCAGAAATAGGCATCCATTGTAACCCCAGATATGACGTGGCTTTCTTCACTCTGAGAATTTCTATGTTCTGGAGTGGTTTTCTGTTTGTTTGTTGCTTGGTTTTGGGTGGTTTTCTAGGCTACTGTTGTCCTTTCTTCTTTCTGTTTTGTATGCCTCATGAGGGTCTCAATGGATTAACTGACCACCATCAGACAGCACATGCCCTGCCACCTCATCCACCTTAGTCTCTCTAATGCCTAGGCCATCAAAGGTTGTAAACCAGCCACTTTAAAGACAAAGTGGCCAGGAGACGGCTTTGTTCACCACACATTATTTTATCAATTTGAGTCAACATTGAAAAACTGGAATATCTTACTAAAATCAGAGTTCTATCATTTTCTGAAACTTAAGAATTGACAACACTGGGTCTACAAAGTAAAATGGGGTCAATTAGTCTGAGCGAAACTTTACCTTTCTCTAGTAATCAGAGAATGGTCTCTTCAGTCTAGCAGTTTCAACCACTCATGCCATGTATGCTGAAGAGTTGGGTCAGCTGGCTCTGGAGGCACTTGCATTGGAGACCTCTGTGACCTTTGTCCAGGACAGTTGTCAACTTCTCTAACTGGTTGTGACCAGAATTTACAGGGCCACATGACAAAAAGAATGACAGCAATGTGAAAGGAGCTGCCTCCATTTCTCTCAGTAGAGGCCTTTTCAGCAAATCAGGAACTTAAGAGTTTCAGGGACTATCTGGTGATATCCTGAAAACTTTTTGAAAGAGATCAACTCTCTGGACGTTGCAGTGAGCTTTGATCACACCACTGCAATGCAGCCTGAGCAAAAGAGCAAGACACCAACTCTAAAACATAAAAAAATTTAAAAATGTATTTAAAAAGATAAACTCTCTCAATGACTGGTTCAGATCTAGAGAAAGTCTGCTAACACGAACATCTACCCTTACTGGGTTCCCACTATTTCTCATATTTAAATGCCAAATACTGTCCTCCACTGTTGCTTTTCTTAGGACTTTTCTAAAATAAGGCATATCAAACACCAGGACTAAGGCATTCTTACACAGCTTGTTGAAATCATTTACAGTAAAGTACATTTCTTGCCCATTTTCGCTCAAGCCCTCCCTTTCAACACTTTTTTTCTTGTAGTCAGTTTTCTTTGATTATTATCTCATCCTTTTGTACAATTGACATAGGAGTTACAAAGAAATTACTTAGGCAGATAGTGAGAGTACGGAAGTCCTTGGTAAGGTTTTCTTTTTAATGAAAAACAGCCCCCAGCTCTTTTTTTTCTAACCAAGAGCAGCCCATAAAATCGAGCTGCAGACATAAACAAGCAAGCTGGAAGCTCGCACAGGTGAATGTCCCCAGTTGTGCCCATAGGAATATACTACCTGTGACTAGGCCTGTTCAAAATGGCAGTGTCATCTTTTTGCCAGCCTCATGTACAGTAAGGAGCAGACAAGCTGGTGCTGGCCAAGTGGAAAAACATTTGCATAATAAGATTAGGGTGTGTAAACGTCACACCTGGTCAAACCAATCTGTGAGCCCTATGTAAATCAGACACTGCCTCCTGAAGCCTGCCTATAAAATCTGCTGTGGTCAGCCGTCTTTTCCTTTTTGGGCACCTCTCTCTCACAAGAGAGAGACAGCTGCTCTCCTCTCTCCTTTCTTCTGCCTATTAAACTTTCCACTCCTTAACCCACTCACATGTGTCCGTGTCCTTAAACCACTTGGTGCAAGATGAGGAACCCTGGATATTTACACCAGACAGCAATGCCACTCCACAATGTCATTAGGGTTCTTTCTGGTCCAAGTTCTATTGCTATGATCGTGGTGGTGGTGGTGGTTATAAAAGCCTAAATATATTGAATCTAATTAACTAAAATTCTCAGTTAAACCAAGTTAAGCCCTAAAATCTAGAAAAAATCCTCACCATTTTTATCTGTAGTAAAACGTGATCAGAACAGATATTTAGATTTAAATATAATCTAATAGGCTCTGAGTTTATAAGGTACAGAGTCATCCAGGTAGTAGCACTATAAGATCCTGAATCATCAAATATGACTTAATTGGATTTTGTGGTATATTTTAAATTTTTTAAAAGAAAGTAAAATGTATTTGAGAAATATCTTCTATAGCAGTAAAAGTAAATTAATTCATGGCATAACCTTGATTAATTAGAAATTTCTGTGAGTCAGATAACCCATTTTCGTAGGCATCCTTGTTAACATTATAATACTAAGACTTTAAAGAGTCTTTAATCAGAGGCTGTTAGCTCATTAACTTTGAGAATGACAGTGCTATGAAGCTTGGGAAAAAGCTCACATCCATCCAAGACCCAGCATCTTTGTATAGGTGGAATCTGGTGAAATGAACCTCAAAAGCATTTTTAATGGGCTCCTTCATATTTAATCCAGGGGTGTGCCTGGTAGATCAGCAACATGCTACTAGTTCCACAGCACTGATAGTAGGTATGTTACTATCCTGGGTCTTTTAAAAGAAGTGACTCTTCTAACCCCAAACTTTCCAACCCTGGGAAGCTACCTTTTTAAGTTACTTTCCTGGTCCCTTCAAGTAAGATGTATCTTCACTTTCTTTATACCACCTCGCACCCACCTTATCACCCAAAACAGACACTCTAGCTATGCCCTGGGGTAACACCTCGTCACCTCAGCCTCCTTTACTTTAATTACATTTTTCCAGTAGAAAGTGGGATTTGCATATTTTAAGGGTAAGAGGAAATGGAAGGTGGTGTTTGATTCTGCATTATTTCAGAAACTATAGAACATACTCCAGCTGGGTCATTGGGCCTCTGAATTCTAATTCCTCTTCTTTCTTGAAAACTGTCTATTCCCAACAATTTCCTTCATCGGTGGGATACTGATATTAGGCGGTATGTCTTATGACCAAGAGAAGGTCTGTGAATTTGAATCCTAAACAGGCAACAGAATAGGTATGCAGTTCAAGTCACTGGTCCACTTTCCAAGTCACCTTTCTCCCTGTGTGCATTGAAGAAATAAGGCTTTCACTTTTATCAGAAGGTAAGAAGTTAGGAGTGGGAAAAGTTATTTTTTTCTTACTGAAAAAAACTCAATTCAAACCCTGATTCTGCCAATTAATTATTGGCAAGTGTCCTTGGGGGAAGGAATTTAACTTCTCTGCTTCCTCATCTGCTAAAAGGGGCTAATAATTACACATCTTATAGTTTTGTAAGGATTAAACAAGTTGGTACATGTGTCTAGCTTATCCGGGGGTCAATAAAAGTTAACTTTGCTTTTGAACGGCTTCTAGCAGAGTGCTAATCACAAAGAAGAAGGCTCAGTTGTTTTCTGCTGTTATGTTACACATATGGATTACTTTCTGCTTGTTAAGACTTGAGCATTTACAAAGCATAAGCAACCTTTTTCTACATAGTGCTTTATTTAGATTCTCTGAGCTACCAGTGAGAAAAGTCCATTTTGTTAACATGCTTTTAAGATATGGCCACTAAACCTAAGAAACTTAAGAATAATGTTCCAGGGAACCAGACATGAATCTTTTTCTATAAAGTGGATCAAGAATATTTCCAAAGATCCCAGTCCACTAGAGCAAGTTTTCAAAAACAGTTGATTTTGACTGGTCATTCCCCCACATAGGAAAGTATAAGAGTGCAGACTGTCCCATCATCCACCAGATACATGACCAACCCCCTGTTCACATTGACTTAAAGGAAGAATACCAAAATGGGGCTTGAAAGCTTCCCTTCCATTCAAGCCCCTGCTCTTACTCTCCTTCACAGGTTAAGGGATTTCTCTTGAGATGCTGATTTGTACTTTAAAAAACTTAACTTACACTTGGAAGGCTTGCTGCAATATTATATGATGATGTAATTATTTATGTAGTTCCAGCTGAGCCTATAAAATCCAAAAGTTTTAAAATCTGTATCTGCAGTGATAGATCTAGACAGCACTCCTCCATATCATTTATACACACACACACACACATATATTTCCCTCAAATATTTCTTTAAGTCCCAGACCACTTTTTAATGTAACTGTGTTCTCTCTATTTTGACATTCTTGGAGCAGCCCTAGTGAAGCTTAAGATTAAAATCACAAGTCTTACAGTTCAGGCAGAGAATAAAGTACAGACTCTGAAGGTGATCTCATGTGCTCAGAATTATGCCTTTAAAAGTCAAGTTGACTTGAAATATGGACCAAACTAAATATAGCATTTAGACAAGGGGGCTTTCTTTACGCAGCCTGAATTAATACAATAAAAAGTATTTTGTCTTTATTAACAGTGCTAATTAAGCCAAAACATTTTAAAATGGTGTTTTCTCTTTTTAATTTGGGACTCTAATTTTAATTTGTAAAAACAAATATGCAGTAAATGATGGCAACAAATTATGATCACAGTTTGTTGACTTAGAATAAAGGAAGCCCAGAACAATATATTGCCCATTTTAGGTACTTAATTTGTGCAATTTTTATATAAGATGAATTAAACAATTCCTGAAAAGTGAAAAATAATTTGTATAGTTTTCACACGTATAGGGTATAGGTCAGTGGCAAAACAAGGGAGTTAATTTGGAGGAGGGCTTTATTAAGCGCCCCCATAAACCTCATTAACTTTCCATGATAACTACCCCAATAGAATGTAAGCTAAGTAAAACACTGTGTGTGCTATTCAGACTCAACTTCAAAACAAGTCCCAGGCTGCTCCTCCCAAGAGACCACTGTGCCAAAGCTTCTATCTTGACATTCTAGAGACACCCTGGTCCTAATATCTCTGTGCTTATATCTTCACGGTAACAGTCATTCTGCCTTTTAAAATTTTGTGTCACAGTTTGGATAAAGAGGGTGGGGGTGGGGAACCTACACACAAAAATGAAACTTTTTGCACAAAGCATCCACTTGCCCACAAGTGCTAGAGTGGTGGCCTGCACTGTGTGATCTTGGTTTAGTTACATAATTGTTCTAGGCCTCAGTGCCTCAATGAGGGATTTGAAAGGGCTGATCTCAAAATCTTTTGCAATATTCAGGGCCTCAGACTCCTGGCTTCATCAAACATCTGAATCTGGATGGCTTATCAACAGCTACTACTGATCTTGTGAGCCTGAGTTCCTTTTTGTTGTCTTTAACCATTTTTCTGGAAGAGGTGAGAAACCCTTACAGAGCAGGACAAATGTGGAGAATGGAGCTGAAAAGGTTCTGGTACCCGGAGAGTCTCTGCTCTGCCCCGCCCCCAACCTCACCCCTCCACCACCAAATCAATAAGCCGCCTGGGATGGAGGCAGCCTGCAGAGTCTCACCACCGGCGGGAGAAGCTGAGTGAGTGATTATTAGGAGAAAACCACTCAGGCTTATCTCAAACTTCACTTTCTTCCCTTACTCATGTTCACTGTAGAAACAAAGGGAAGTGTTTCCGAAGCAAAGTTCTTGGCTCTGCTTTTTGCTCACAGGGACTTTTCGGGAAAAGGGGAAGGGAGTGCAAAACAAAAAGCAAATAAAGGACTTGGAACAGTCTACAGGACACGAGGACTCCCACTTGTTCTCAGAAATGCCGTTTCCTTATTAGCTGCAGTCCAGCTTCCCCTGCAGGTGCTGTGGCCGCGTTGCGCCTCGGCGGGAGCCTCCTGGAGAGGCTCTCTGGCAGAGCCCCAGGGATGCGGCAACCCGGCCGAGCGAGGTCCGTGGTCCGTGGTACGCGCTGGGGAGGGGCTCCCCGGCAACTTGGCCCGCGGGAAAGAAAGTCTCGGGGTCAGCCTCCTGCCAGCTCTCATAAGTAGATCTAATTATGACCGCTTACTTCAAAAAGAGGATTTAACCCAAAGCAGATTTAGCGGGGCAGTTTCCAAAGGGTAGCAGGAATCCCAGGCTTGACCTTTGAAAAATCCCAGACTTCGCTGCCCCGGGAACTTGGCAAGCAAGTCACGGTGGACGCCTCAGAACGCAGAGAAATTCAGAGATGCCAACTTAAGTTATCAATCAGGTCCTACTAGGGATGTTTAATTTAGAATAAAGTGTCTGTCAGAGAGTGCCCACGGCGTGTGCACTGGTGGTCAGAGTGTTGAGCTAAGATAAAACGTTGACAGAAAAAAAAAAAAAAAAAAAAGATTTAAGCACTCAAGTATAACTGATTCCATGAAAAAGTATTTTAAAACATAAAGTGGTGTGAAAATTAAGTGAGAGTCAAAGGTCTCTTAGTGAATTCTTATCTAAAACGTGAAAGTTTGGTGACATATCCCAGTGGTGCTGATGAAAGTGTCAAAAGCATGTCAGGGTAATTTTTTTTAAGTTTTTTTTTTTTAACTTTTAAAACTTTCTACATAGCACTTTGCTCAGGAGAGGCTATTGTAATTGTTTTTTTTTTTTTTTTTGAGACGGAGTCTCGCTCTGTCGCCCAGGCTGGAGTGCAGTGGCCGGATCTCAGCTCACTGCAAGCTCCGCCTCCTGGGT
>NW_022168385.1:0-1156 GCF_008728515.1 Papio anubis
CCAGTACCAGAAGTCATCATAAAGTTGCGTACAGCCCCATGCTTAGTGTAGGAAGTGAAACCAAACAAACAAACAAAGCTCCAACTTCCAGAGGCAACGGTCCAATTATGAAATCCTCTGGCTACGTTCAATTGAAATTCAAGGTATTCAAGAGGCCAATATTTAAGTGATAAATTCACCCAACCACTTAAAACTAAAGTAGTCTTTGGTTCAAGGGGTAAAGGTATAGTACCTTTTACAAATTTATTAGCTCTTAATATTTACATTTAAATATGATGATGATGGTGTAATAATAACTTTACTGAGTAGTTACTATGTGTTAGGCACCAAACTAAGCACGTTACACACACATTTGCACGATTCTGTGAGATGATCATGACCCCTTGTCATCCCATTTCATAGATGAAAGTCAGGTTTATATAAGCTTAAAAACTTGTCCCAAATGACACAGCTAGTTAGCAAAACTCAGGCAGCCTGACTCCATAGGCCTTGTTTAAAGAAGTAATATTTCTAAACTGTCCAGCACAGCGGTGGTACAAACAAGAGTTCAATAAATGCCTAAAGGGTACTTCATACCCAAAATTGTTTCCTGCCAGTCAAACTAGACTTACCCTGGTTCTGCATAACCAACTGTCAAATTATTGTTCCACGAAGAAAAGGTGGAATGGGTAGAGATCAGAATAGAGTGAATAACTGGTAAATATACTTCATGACAGGTAGTAACAGGATGTGGCATTTAGGCTATTTCCACATTTGTTTGCATAACACTTTTTCACAGTTCTAAAGCACAAGAACCATGCTAAGCTGGTGAAAGCATAAGGCATGTCTATGATCCAGGACTCCAATTCACTGTGGATCAGTGGATCTCAACCTTTACGGTATATCAGAACCACCTGGGGGTTTTTAACAACACTAGAGCTGCCCAGGCTCCATTCCTGCAGATTCTATTTCAACTGGTCTGGAGTAAGCACGCATGCTTTTTTCACAGCCCCCCAGATGCAGCTAGGTTTGCAAACCACTGTCCAAGATGCTCTCACACTTCCGCTCAGTTCAACACACACTCACTGAGATTCTAAGCACTACGAATCGGGCTAAGTTAACAAGTCAGGCTCCACTCCCTAATAATATTGGCAAAGAAACCAAGATCAGAGATTTA
>NW_022168386.1:0-1156 GCF_008728515.1 Papio anubis
CTGGCTAACACAGTGAAACCCCGTCGCTACTAAAAAAATACAAAAAACTAGCCGGGCGAGGTGGCGGGCGCCTGTAGTCCCAGCTACTCAGGAGGCTGAGGCAGGAGAATGGCGTGAACCCGGGAGGCGGAGCTTGCAGTGAGCTGAGATCCGGCCACTGCACTCCAGCCTGGGCAACAGAGCGAGACTCCGTCTCAAAAAAATAATAATAATAAAAAATAAAAAATAAAAAAATAAAAATGATGGCACTGTGAACGGGGTCTCTTGGCTCTTTCTCGGTCTCTCGGTCTATATCCTCAGAACTCAGGCTCGTCCCTCGCCTCAGTGGGGCTCAAGGCAGTTGCACCTCGGCACAATTTTCTTCGTGGTTTTAGCTTTTTCTGGAAAATCAGCTTAGTCTGCCTACCACAGCCGCTCTGCTTCCTGTGGTAAGGCCACTTTCCCTGGGCACAGAGAGAGTCCTTGCCCCTCTAGCGCCGCCTCCCTTTGTGGGATTGGCGCTGGCCACACTTCTTACAGAAAGGCTCTTGGGGCCGGGCGTAGTGGCTCACGCCTGTAATACCAGCAATTTGGGAGGCCGAGGCAGGTGGATCACCTGAGGTCAGGGGTTCGAGACCAGCCTGGCCAACATGGTGAAACCCCATCTCTGCTAAAAACAAAAACAAACACACACACACACACACACACACACACACACACACACACACACACACAGTTAGCTGGGCCTGATGGTCCATGCCTGTAGTCCCAACCACTCAGGAGGCTGAGACAGGTGAATTGCTTGAACCCAGGAGGTGGAAGTCGTAGTGAGCCGCGATTGCACCACTGCACTCCAGCCTGGGCAACAGAGGGAGACACCGTCTCAAAAAGAACCTGGGTTTGGCCGGGCGTGGTGGCTCACGCCTGTAATCCCAGCACTTTGGGAGGCCAAGGTGGGCGAATCACGAGGTCAGGAGATTGAGACCATCCTGGCTAACACGGTGAAACGCTGTCTCTACCGAAAATACAAAAAATTAGCCGGGCGTGGTGGCAGGTGCCTTTAACCCCAGGAGAATGGCGTGAACGCGGGAGGCGGAGTTTGCAGTGAGCCAAGATCACGCCACTGCACTCCAGCTTGGGCAACAGAGCGAGACTCCGTCTCAAAAAAAAAAAAAAA
>NW_022168387.1:0-1156 GCF_008728515.1 Papio anubis
TTTGCTTGTGGCACCCACATTGAACGTATTAGCTATCTAGAGTATCATGTGTTTCATTCTTGTCAATCCCCCAGCTCAATAGGCGTCTTCATTTGGATAAGATTGATTATTATACTCATCGCATTATTGCACAGGGTAAGGGACATATGTGTTGGATTGATTATCCTGATGCTGCCAATGAATTAAGTTTTCTGAACCAAAATATGGTTCCCAAAGCAGCAACATCAGCATCCCCTGAGAAGTTGCTGGAAATTCAGATTCTCAGGCTTTACCCCAAACTTACCAAATCAGAAACTCCGAGATACCCCTCCATCTGTGTTTCAGCAAGCCCTCTGGTGATTCTGATGTCTCTGTGGTTTGAGACCCACTGCCATAGAGCAGGGCTGTCTAATAGAACGTTCTGTGGTGATGGAAATGGTCAGTATCCCTGCCATGCAGTAGTGGAACCACTAGACACCACATGTGTCTGTTGAGCTCTTGAAATGTGGCTGCTGTGACCAAATAATAGCATTCATCGTTTAATTTAATTTTGATTAATCTGGGTTTAAATTCAAATAGCTGCATGTAGCTAGTGGCTGTCCATCAGATAGCCCAGCCCCAGAACACACCCTGTTAATTATTATTGTGTAAACTCCTAAAATGCTTAAGCTGTTGGTTGTGGAATTATTAATTTTAGATCATAGAACAGAATCTTCCTTACTCAATTCAACAGAATTGAAATGCAATTGTTATAACTTAAGTAGTTGATTTTGATTCTTCATGTGGAGGGGAGATAGTTTGTGGGCTGCTGGCCAGTTGAGGGAAGTTGTTCTTGAGCTGATTGATTGTTGATTTTGTGAATGTGCATCAACTGCAGTGCCGGGTGGCTCATGCTTGTTGCAGATGTAACCAATGGCCGTAGATACATGTCCTTTTAGGAGTAAAGCTGTTGCTCAGGGAGGGGCTGTGTCAGTCCAGAAATCAGATGGACTCTGGTTTCTCCAGCCTGTCCAGCAAAGTGGAGGTGCTTCCAGCCAAAAAGAAGTTAATGAGCCCTGCAGGCACTTTGGTCTGACTGCAGGCAAGCAGGTTGGTTTTCCAGCCTCCTGGGGCACCCCTGGAGGAAGCAGATGGGATGGGAAGTAAACCTGACTGATATGAGATATCACACTTTTTC
>NW_022168388.1:0-1156 GCF_008728515.1 Papio anubis
TTGCGTCCTTTGTAGGGACATGGATGCAGCTGGAAACCATCATTCTTAGCAAACTATCACAAGAACAGAAAACCAAACACCGCATGTTCTCACTCATAGGTGGGAACTGAACAATGAGATCACTTGGACTCAGGAAGGGGAACATCACACACTGGGGCCTATCATGGGGAGGGGGGAGGGGGGAGGGATTGCATTGGGAGTTATACCTGATGTAAATGACGAGTTGATGGGTGCAGCAGACCAACATGGCACAAGTATACATATGTAACAAACCTGCATGTTATGCACATGTACCCTACAACTTAAAGTATAATAATAATAAATAAATTTAAAAAAAAAAAAAAAAAAAAAAAAGGTAGTCTGTCCCACAGGGGCTATATAGAAACATACATATTTAGTAGGCTATTTTCCTTTACTGTTTCATGATATAAAATAATATTTATATGGCATTTTAATGTTTTCAAAGCATAGAAATGTGAACATTCTCAAAAGCCCTGTAAAGGAATAATTAATATGGTCATTTTACAGGTGAAAGAGGTATCATTTAGAGAGATAACTGTATTTTACAATATTATGCAGCCAGAAATATGGTTTTCATGATTATTTTAATGCATAATTTATGAGGACTTTTTTTCATCAAAAAGTTTTATACAAGTCTAGGGAAAAGGTGCTTAAGTTGTTTCTTTTGACTATCATTTGGTCATTTATCTGTAAAGGTAGCCAAAAACATGTATATACACACAAACTAAATTGTGTTATTTGGAATCCCTTCCAAATAATAATCCTACAAAACTAAACTGAGTTATTTGGGCCCTAGTGACACTGGCCTAGAGTTGAGTTGCTTTAAATTGAGTTTCATGGCAGAATATTTCTGCTGTGAACTATTAGGAATAATCAAGTACCTGGATCTGTTGGAGCTTGGTTCTATATATATATACACACACAAATATATATATATATTTTCTACCAGTATGATTCTTTGAGAAATCTCTATTCTCTTTCTACTCACTTTCGAAATGTAGAGAAGTAAAGGGTACAGCTTGAAGATGGACAGAAAATACAGGAAGGAAGGGAAGGGAAGGATGAAAAATTTCAAAGCTGGTAGACTGCAGGGTAGGGCATGTGCTGGATTGTCAGCTATGCACTCAAGATCAAG
>NW_022168389.1:0-1156 GCF_008728515.1 Papio anubis
TGAAGGAAGCTGTGTAAGGAAGCTTTGCTTCCTTATCTATCACAAATTAGAGAATCTTTAAATCTACCTAAGACCTGTAAGCTCCCTCATAAGGATTTTTCCACCTTTTAAGGCCGAAGCAGTGTATCACTTCTATGCATTGATTTATGATGTTACCTGTAACTCTGCTTTCCCGAAATTTGCCCCCGCCTTTAAAAATCCTTGCTTGTGAGACATCAAAAAGGGTGGGTCTTAAGCGTGAGCTGCCCGATTCTCCTTGTTTGGCTCCCTGCACATAAATGCCCTTCTTTCACCCACTACAATCTCAATGTGGATGTTTGTTTCTACTGCCCCAGGTGAGTGGACCCCAGTTTAGTTTGGTAACACACCTACCACCGGCTGAACAAAGCCCACTCCAGGGTGAGGATCTATTCCTGCCAAGACCCATTTGCTGCTTCCTGGGGCTAATGGTATCAGTCTAACTTGCCAGCTATGTACTTTCAAGGCCTTCCCATAAAAGAATCTGCTACATAGCCATATGCTATCTCTCTTTTTTGTTAAAGAAAGCACTTTTTACGTGTATTTTGTGCCTGTGATGTGTGGAATGCAAGAGGAATATATCTTGATTCCACCTATCTCTGCATTGCTAAGGCCCCAATGTCTACTTATTTCATGGACTCAGGTGATCACCACAAGCAAACGTGGATTTTTTTTTGTTGTTGTTTTTGAGATGTAATCTTGATATGTTTCTCCGATTGGTCTCAAATGTTGCTCAGGCTAAAATCTAACTCCTGGACTCAAGATATCCTTCTGCCTCAGCCGCTCTCATAGCTGGAATTTCAGGTGCACCTGGCAAACACTTGGAGATAAATTCTTGTTGATTTCAATCACCTTCCAAACCTGGAAGGGAGTTATTCTGAGGGGCACTGAACAGCACTGAGGGGATGGTGCTAAATGATTCATGAGAAACTGACCTCATGATCCAACCACCTCCCTCCCTCCAGGTCCCACCTATAATGTTGGGGATCACATCTCGACATGAGATCTGCACAAGAACAACATCCAATCTTTATCAGGAATTAACAGATCTTACATTAATGAACCCCTGAAATTACCATAGTGATTTCCACAGGACTTGCCTCATATGGGCATTCTTTTCATAGGTAACTTTCCCATT
>NW_022168390.1:0-1156 GCF_008728515.1 Papio anubis
AAATTATTTTGTAGCCATGGGGGTTTCACCATCTTGTCTAAGTTGGTCTGTAACTCCTTGCCTCAAGCGATCCTCATGTGTCGGCCTCCCAAAGTGCTGGGAATACAGGTGTTAGCCACTGTGCCTGGCCAATAGGACATTTTATCACACATGAAAGCATCTCAGTTTGGACAATAAATTGTACAGTCACCCCGATATAGACAGCATAGAAGAGAGTGGTCACAACAGCTTGGGTTTGAATCCTGGCTTTATTGCTTCCAAACTGTGTGTCCTTAGGAAGCTCCTTAACTTCTCTGAATGTTTTCCCATCTGTAAAATGAGTCTAAGGTCCCTGGAGTGTAGCTAAAGGAGAAAATTGTCACAGATCCTGTGTTTTTAGGATCTTAAGCTGCTTTTCTTTTCTTTTCTTTTTTTGAGATGGAGTCTCACTCTGTTGCCCAGGTTGGAGTGCAGTGGTGTGATCTCAGCTTACTGCAACCTCTACCTCCCAGGTTCAAGCAATTCTCCTGCCTCAGCCTCCCAAGTAGCTGGAATTACAGGCACCCACCACCATGCCTGGCTAATTTATGGACTTTTAGTGGAGATGGGGTTTTACCATGTTGGCCAGGCTCGTATGGAACTCCTGACCTCAAGTGATCCACCTGCCTCAGCCTCCCAAAGTGCTGGGATTACAGGTGTGAGCCACTGTGCCTGGCCTTAACCTGCTTCCTTTTTTTTTTTTTTGAGACGGAGTCTCGCACTGTTGCCCAGGCTGGAGTGCAGTGGCATGATCTCAGCTCACTGCAAGCTCCGCCTCCTGGGTTCACACCATTCTCCTGCCTCAGCCTCCTGAGTAGCTGGGACTGCTGGCGCCTGCCACCAGGCCTGGCTAACTTTTTTATATTTTTAGTAAAGACAGGGTTTCACCGTGTTAGCCAGGATGGTCTTGATCTCCTGACCTCGTGATCCACCTGCCTTGGCCTCCCAAAGTGCTGGGATTACAGGCGGGAGCCACCATGCCCGGCCTTAAGTTGCTTCTTAAAGGCAGTGGATGAAACAACCCAATGTCTGTGAATGGAAGATGGATAAACAACATGTGGCATTTCCATACAACGGGATATTATTCAGCTGTAAGAGGAGCAAAGCACCCATCCAGGCCTCGATGTGGATGAGCCTT
>NW_022168391.1:0-1156 GCF_008728515.1 Papio anubis
CCGTCTCTACTAAAAATAAAAAAAATCAGCCGGGCGTGGTGGCGGGCACCTGTAGTCCCAGCTACTCGAGAGGCTGAGGCAGGAGAATCACTTGAACCCAGGAGGCGGAGGTTGCAGTGAGCTGAGATCACGCCACTGCACTCCAGCCTGGGCAACAGAGTGAGACTTTATCTCAGAAAAAAACAAAAAAAGAACTACAGAGATTCTATTCTCTAAGTACCTTTCACAGAGGTCTGGTCAGCCATGCTGGTAGGCCTGAGTGGGCTCCTACAAGGGAGGTAAAGGGAGTCCTAAAAAAGGAACTCTTTTTTAGACTCAGGGTCTGGTTCTGTCTCCTAGGTTGGAGAACGGTGGTATGATCATGGTTCACTGCAGCCTTGAACTCCTAAGCTCAAGTGATATTCCTGCCTCAGCCTTCCAAGTAGCTGGGACTACAGGCCTGTGCCAGCACACCTGGATGTTTTTAAACTTTTTTAGAGATGGGGTTTGGCTAGGTTGCCCAGGCTGGTCTTGAACTTCTGGCCTCAAGCTATCCACCCACTTCAGCACCCTGAGTTGCCAGGATTACAGGTATGAGCCACCATATCCAGATCTTTAATTTTTTAGTTGAGAAAATAGGCTCAAAGAAGTGAAGTTAGACTGGGTACTGTGGCTCACGCCTGTAATACGAGCACATAGGGAGGCCAAGGCAGGCAGATCACTTGAGGTCAGAAGTTAGAGACCAGCCTGGCCAACATGGTGAAACCCCATTTCTACCAAAAAATACAAAAATTATCTAGGCGTGGTGGCATACGCCTGTAGTCCCAGCTACTCTGGAGGCTGAGGCAGGAGAATCGTTTGAACCTGGGAGACGGAGGTTGCAGTGAGCCAAGACTGCGCCACTGCACTCCAGCTTGGATGACAGAGCCAGATTCCATCTCAAAAAAAATAAAAAAAAGTGAAGTTATTTGCTCCAAATCAACAGCTAAGAAGTGGCAAAACCGGCTGGGCACAGTGGCTCATGCCTGCAATCCCAGCACTTTGGGAGGCCGAGGTAGGTGACTCACAAGGTCAAGAGATCAAGACCAGCCTGGCCAACATGGTGAAACCCCGACTCTACTAAAAACACAAAAATTAGCTGGGTGTGGTGGCAGGTGCCTATAATCCCAGCTACTCG
>NW_022168392.1:0-1155 GCF_008728515.1 Papio anubis
GGGGCTGCCTGGGGGTGGGTGTTACCTGCTGTATGTCCCTGTGTCTTCGGGGGTGGGGGGTGTGTCTGTGTGTGGGTCCATGTGCCCACTTAGGTGTCTCTCTTGTTTCTCTCTCTCTGCCTTCTGTTTCCGTCGCTCTCTCTTCCTATCTCCGTCCGCGTGTGTGTGCATGTTCGTCGGGACACATGTGCCCTGTTCACTGAGGAGCAATTTCTTGTACATAAGCCTTTCTTCTGTTCAGCCTCTCCCCATTCCTCTGTGTGGGTGGTGTGGCCGCATGTCAGTCGTTTTCCTGGCATTTCCAGTTTGGGTTTGTGAGGATTTGGATGAGTGACGTTGATCTCGTAAGGATTTAAATCCCCCTAGACCCTAAGAGGCGTCTTTTCCAGGATTAAGGCCACCACACGCTAGGCAACGATAAACCTCACCAGAGAGGTCATCGTCTACCTGCAGCTGCTGCGCACAGCGACCTCAAAGAAGATGGTTCTCATTCATCTCTTTCATCTCGCTGAGAAATCTAGCCACAGGGTAACACAGGTTTTGAAAGGATGGGCAACAGACGTGGCAAGGATCTGTGAGTGTGCAGGCTGCGTTTCACATATTGTTAAACAGTCTAGTGAGTGTTCTGCAGATAGCTGGCACTTGTTTGTTTTATTGAATCAAGGAAACAAAAAATGCTGAGAAAAGAGGACACAACTTGCCTGCCAGCACATCTGATTATTACAAAGTTGATAGTAGTTTTAATTTATCCTTTCATGTAAAGGTCCTTGGCAGTGATACCTAATTTCCTAAGATAGCCTAGGTTTGTTATGTATGATAAAGCTGTCATTCATGTCAGAGTATCTGGAAATTCTTCCCAATGCCCTTGACATACGTGATTAATAACATTCCCAATATAACATACCAAAAGAAACAACAGGAAATCATTTGTTACTTAGTTCCTTTAAATTTGTTTATTCAAATTGTGTTTCTTTCGTGCACTAACTTTTTTTTTTTTTTTTTTTTTTTGAGATGGAGTCTTGCTCTGTCGCCCAGGCTGGAGTGCAGTGGCCGGATCTCAGCTCACTGCAAGCTCCGCCTCCCGGGTTTATGCCATTCTCCTGCCTCAGCCTCCCGAGTAGCTGGGACTACAGGCGCCCGCCACCTCGCCCGGCT
>NW_022168393.1:0-1155 GCF_008728515.1 Papio anubis
TGTTTGAGCACTTCTTTCTGCACAGTGAGGTGACCTATGAGAAGCCCTTGCACCTTGTTGGAGAGCTCCATGGTGGGGGTTCCCAGGCCAACTATTCCATCCATCCCACGACGTCTGACCTTGAAGAGACCTTCAGATGCTACGGTTCTGTCACTCACTCCCCCTATGTGTTGTCAGCTCCCAGTGACCCCCTGAACATCGTGATCACAGGTGAGAGTGTCCGGATATTCTTCTCATTGTCACTGGGACACAGAGTGAATGATCCAGGACTTGGAAGCCCCAGGTGGTCATGAGGAAGATGAGTGTGGGATTCTTATGGAGAGAGACTCACTTGGCGAGGTCTGTACCAACAGAGACAGAGAAACAGGAGACACAAGTACAGACCAGGTGTCATAACAGAGGACAGACACAGGGGCCATACAGGGAGGTAGAAAAGAGAGAAAGAGTTAAAGGGGACACCCAGACAGACAGACATGTCCCAGAGAGAGTCGTCCTTCCATGCTGACTTTGCTCAGATACCTGACACAGGTTAGAAGCTTCATTTCTTTGTTACCTCCACAAAGTGTTTCTACCAGGAGAACCCAAGGACACCCATATTTCTGTCCTGAGTCAGCCCCTGTGGCCTCAGGCCTTGTGGCACCTACAGATGCCGTGTTTGTTCTGACACCTCTGCCTTCCGTACAGTGGAGAGTCATCGTCCCAGGATATCGTGGCCCCAGAACACCAACCCCTGTATGCTGTGTGTACGTGGGGTCCCCACACTGGATTCTGAGGCTCATATTCCACAGAACCCCACATATGATAGGATTACTGAGAGACACAGAGAGAAATCAGGAACATCAAAAAGCAAAGACATAAACACACAGAGAATGAGCCAGAGGAAGGGGACTGAGAGACTCACAGACACATAAAGAGACAGAAGAGAGGGCAGAGGAGTGGAGAGAATGATGGAAGGGAGGAGAGAAAAGCTCCAAAATCAGAACCCTGAGGGCGGGTGGGCACAAAGACAGAGAAAGATAAAGATGTGGGGATGGATTGCAGAGATTCCAAATAGAACTAGAGAGACTGAGAGGCAGAGAAAGACAAGGAGATGGAGAGAGACAGATGGTAGATGGATAGATAGATATAGATAGATGATAAATAGGTAGATGATAG
>NW_022168394.1:0-1155 GCF_008728515.1 Papio anubis
TTTTTTCAGTCTGGAAAATTTAGACAACATGTTTTGTTTAAAAATTAGTTATAATACCACCATGAAGTCATCAATATTTTTGTACATTTTCTTGGTCTCTTTATGGACTTAATATATACAATTTAACAAATTGGAAATAATGTAATTTTATGTATAAAATGTTTCTTGGCATTAGAGATGGAGCAGAGAGGAGGCACAAGGCTTCCCGCTGGCTGAGGTCCTCTCAGGGTGTGACCAGCAGCCTCCCAAGTTTAGGGTCTGCACGGAGTAAGATTTCTAAATCGCCTTACACCACACCCCCTGCAGCCATGCACCCCTTTGATAAGGGGGTGTACTCTGATAGATTTTTCAAGACAAGAGTGTGCTGGATCTGAAGCTGTTTCAGCTGCTTCTGAAGACGGCAGCTCTGGGACGTTTTTGCCAGCTCTCCCTCAAGACCCCACAGATGCCACACCGTCGTCTTTTGGAATCCAGTGTTGGAGAGAAGCCTGAAGCCAGTTTGATTTTTGCTTCGTGGTAGGAAACTGATGTTTTCAGGCTTTTCCCCTTTATTTCCATAATGAAGATGATGTCCCACCTCATCCAGAGGTGTCTTTGTTACCTTGTCGGGAATGTCCAGCCCTTATATGCCTCTTCAGGTCCTCAGTCCCTTTCTCAACTTCCTTGCAATCCTCCCCATCTCATCCATCTTCACTGTAATTCTGTTATTTTTTTCATTTTTGTGCTCACTTTCCCATGCGACCTTTGTTCTTGTTTCACGTGCCAAACTTTATGTCTGAGGCTCGGGGGCCGTGTTTTATACTGTCTGCCTCTGCATATACTTTTGAGAAGTGGGCGTGGGGGTTGCCCCCAGGTGCTGTTTCACCTGGACCTGCCCAGACTCTCTGAAGTGGGGGCGTCAGGCAAAGCCCATGTGGCTCTATGGTGGGCTGTGTTGCTGAACCGTACATCTGAGGTTTGGGGACCGTGTTTCATTCTGTCTGCCTCTGCATGTACTTTTGAGAAGTGGGGGCGGGGGTTGCCCCCTGGGTGTTTCAGCTGCACCTGCCCAGACTCCCTGAAGTGGGAACGTCGGGCAGAACCCGTGTGGCTCTACAGTGGGCTGTGGTGCTGACAGAGCAAGAAGCCACACTCCCAGGACGTGCTTGCAGCTGT